>NW_019726227.1:336204-454251 GCF_002891405.2 Cryptotermes secundus
TATTGTATGACTGTGACAGGTATATATGATATTTAACTGGTATGTGAGGCGTTATATTTATTGCTTATATTTATCTTGAAACTAAAGCGCATAATAATCTTTTGTACTTAATATATTTTGGGTGGAATTGTATATAGAAGATTCATGTTACTGATAATTTAAATTCTTTGTTTTAATCTGTTTGTATTTAATGAAATTGTTATTACACTGTGTACTATTTTATATCGTTTTTATTGTTTATCTTGACTGTTTCAATGTTTGGAACTTATTTTAATATTATTATTGACATGTTCTATATCCAGGGTTGTATTTCAACCTATGTTTTGGATTTACTGAATTTGAAATAAATGAATGGATACATGATACACAAATGTGGCCAATTGGACTATATTCATAGATACAACACTGTTACAGAAATACTGAATATACATCAGTACACATACAGTATCTTGAGTATTTATTGTTCATACTGAATTTGTAGCACGGCGTTTTTTCCGTTGGCCAATTCAAATTGCCAAGTAAATGAAACGCCATTAAAACACAGGCCATTGTGCCCCAACAAACAATTTAGGGAGAATGCAGTGATATAAGACGCTCAACCCCATACACAGGAGGCAGCTGGCAATAGCTACAGGCTTTAACGTACCTTGTGGTGCGATCTGAGTAACATCAACAAGGCTTGGAAAGCTGCTATCCATGGCCAAATATCTTTCCAGCATTTTTCCAGCCGTGTCCAACATATCCACTTGGGGACGCATTGTATCCATGGCTGGCATACAAATGTAGAACGATAATATCTAAAGCTGGGGCATAAATGAAAGCACTTTAATCACATGTTTTGTATAGTGGAATACAATTTTCAGAATTAAGGAACTTGGCAATGAAACATATTTTATCACGTACTGCATAATACATACCGTACACAAATATTCAATGGCAAACCTTACTTTGTTCTCAGGCGCTTTAACTGAACCCTAATTCCAGTATCTCTGTAATCGTGATGAAACACATAACCTAAACAATCTTACAGAATTATTTTACCGCGCTTACGCATTCCGAATCTTTCCAATGACCACGTTCATCACAGTTTCGTGGTTTTATCCGTAAGAGGACTCACTAATCAGTCTACCGCAGGTTAGCCAACAGTATTATGCTAGCCCATGATGAACTTAAGTGCACAATATACGTAATTACGAATACAAATTTTGACACTAAATACCCGCTTGAAAATGTTTGCTTTGGTTATATCTGTGATCCTTTCCGTCCTCTAATTGAGTGACATTTCCGCGTGTGTTTTTGAAGGATGCGATTTAGTAACAGGAATACAAACTGCATGATTGTAAGAGTAATTTAGGAACATTTATAATTTCTGCTGTAATTGAACATTTAAGGAAGGCAAATGAGGAGACTGGGTGCAACCTGTAAAGCATTAGGTTGCGCTAGACATGTATACCAATATAAATCATTAAAATCTCTGTATCGTGGTCTAGCAAGGAATGTTGAAATTCCAGAACCAGAATTTGATACTGATTATTTGTGTGAAGTCAAATATAAACCAGAAATAGAAAAAAATATTCAGCAAAGGAAAGGAATTGGAAATATTAGTCGTGTACACGAGTTGCACAATAAATTACAGACTACTTGTCTTAGTGAAGAAAACAGAAGGAATGTATTAGAAGAATTCAAAAAAGAAGCAATGCAAATACCAAACAAGACATGCCCCTTAGTAGCACTTTATGGCGATAATCCCAAAATAATTACAGTTACTGGAAATAAAACTAAATTTGATTTCCAACCGAAAGAATTTAGTGAGATTACTAGAATGTTGCATTTAATAAGAACTGACAATCTGTCTAATCTGTCAGGACATAAAAGTTATTATCTCATGGGTGAATTGGCAGAAATGGAACATGCACTCATGTGGTTCACAGTAAAAAGGCTTCTGGCGAAGAAGTTCAAGCTTATTTCTGTTCCTGATATTTTGCCTGCTCAGATAATTGAAAGCTGTGGAATGACCACAAGAGGAGACAGAACCCAGGTATATGGTACTGATTATGCCCCAGATTCAGGATGACCCTGCTTCAAATCTCAGGAGTTTCTTAGCATGTTTTTACTTTCCTCAATTCTTCCCAAGTCAGTACCAGGACAGAGCCCTGACTCCTGTTTCCACTACCTTCATAATCCCTCCAAACCCAAATGAATGGTGTGTGGTTGGCTTAGTTTGTGACACTATCAGTATCTCAGACTGTATGGCGTCACACAATAGGTTAATTGGTGAATAATGAATTGGAAAGGATTTGGAAGGAGATGCTCATGGTCTAGCAGAGGTACTGTCCTGACATATACCTGGATGGATTGAACTCAGTCAGGTTACTTGGTGTCCCAGTCAAGATTTTAAGTGGCACCTCCTGAATACAAGTGTAGAGTGTTACCACTGTACTACCTGCTTTGATTAGTGAATGCTGTGTAACATAAGCAGTTTACAGAGGTGAAGTAAATAAATGGTACACTTTATGACAGTACAGTTCATGTCATGGTTTTTATTTGGTCACAGAGAGCTATAATATGTGTACTATAATGTTGCCAACTCTTCCACAAAAACTTGACTGTCATGCAGAGTAATGCTAAAAAATTAGCATGCTATCTTACTGGTCTATGCAACCCCATGCATAGACTCACTATTCTATGCTTCTTGATGCAAACAGCATAATGTCTAGGAGACTCTGAAACTAATTTTTCATGTTGTATGTGCAAAATACAGTTCTTAAGCCCTTACTGTTTTATGTTGAGAAGTCAGTAAAATGTTTCGTAACTGACACAACCCACTAAAACACTCTACCCTCACACACACACACACAAAATCAAATCAAGTTATGAAAGTGAATGAGGAATGATACTGACTACTTAACCCTTGCATTGTGAAAATCCTTGCTATCACACAACTAGCATCCATCTTCAATCTCTTCATTAACTTCAAGTGTGAAATTCATCTAAATAGTATTAAAAAATCCAATTTGTAACACAGGAAGACTGTGTATTACAAAGAGTAACTGCTTATTGATGCTCTGAGAGAAGTAGTCACTTTCTGTGAATTTGTGGAATATTAAAGGAGGTGGTGCATATAGTTGCCATGTGCTTTAAAGTGTTAAACCTGCAATAACTATGTGGCAAAGGGTTTTATTTGACATTAAGTTCTAGCACTGTATTTAGAAAAGAAATGAAAAACGTTATACAGAGAATATAAATGCAATAGATTACAACAATTCATATCTTCAGATTAACTCTGGTTTTAATACTTGCTACTGTAGGTTTACACATTAGATGAACACTTGTACAAGGGAGAATACTGTCTGTCAGGCACAGCAGAGATGGCACTAGCTGGTTACCTCATGAATCAAGTATTTCATGTAACAAACCTGCCTTTGAGACTTGCTGCAGTCAGCAGGTGCTACAGGGCAGAAACCTCTGGAACACTGGAAGAGAGGGGAATCTACAGGTAAGTTCTGTTGTCCATAAACTTGATAGTTTCTGCTGTGAAAACACCACATCTCAAGTGGCAGCTATAGTGTTTGTTTGAATGTGGACTGCAGTTAAACACATGACTCAGATCTGCCCTGTATGTTGAACCACCAGCCACAAAATTGCATGATCAAGCATTCTTAGTGTGATCCTCAAACCTAATTTCATATAGTCTTGGAGATGAAACATGAACATGGTTGGATATGAACCCACTATTATGAGATGAATTCATAATGTTTATGCAAGGAAACATAATATGAACAGCAGAAACATCAATGATTTGTTTTGCAGAGTTCACCAGTTCACAAAGGTGGAGATGTTTGCAGTGACAGATTGTGACAGTTCTGCAATGTTGCTGGAAGAGTTTAGAGAGCTGCAGGAAGAGACATTTGCAATGCTGGGGCTTCACCTCCAAACTCTAGACATGCCTCCCCATGAACTAGGAGCGCCTGCTTTCCGGAAGTATGATATAGAAGCTTGGATGCCAGGAAGACAAATATTTGGTGAGGTGAGACCTTTGTTGTTATATTTAACTTGGGATTATAACCAATTTGACTTGTGTGTAATGTTTACTCATATGCTTTCCATTCTTTCACTTTTTCGGTAGGTTTCCAGTTGCAGTGACTGCACAGATTATCAGTCCCGTCGCCTCAACATCAAGTATCAGCAGAGAGGTTCTGATTCACTGTTGCATGCCCACACATTGAATGGAACTGCCTGTGCTATTCCCCGGATGCTGATCGCACTGCTAGAAACACATCAGCAAGCTGATGGGACAGTTACAATACCTGAAGCTCTTCAACCTTATATGAAAGGCAAGGTCACAATCGGCTGCCAGAATATCCCCAAAATGAAGTTTGTCAAGTCAAAGCATAAGGAGCAAAAACATAAAAACTGTGACTGAAAGTGGGATGAATATTTTGTAGACTGGTGTCTGATTTTCATAGGAGCCTTACTATTTGGCACTGCACTGTGAAGATGAGTGCTGCCCAAGGCAGCCCCATGGCCTATGTTGCACCTATCTGCAGTGTATCACCATTTTGGCTAGCTGAGATATCATTCATTGTATTGTCACATTGACAGGTATTCTTTATAAATGAAATAAAAACATCTATGCATAAGATTGTATCATTGTTGTTCAGTGTAAGCAATTTTATATTATAATTTATGTTAAAATAAAGGTACAAGACAATATTAAACTTCTCTTATTATGATGAAGAAGAAGTAAATGAAAGCTCTTATGGTCAATGTTGGTCTCACTGACAGATTTAAATAACATAAAACAGGCCTGATGAAGAAATTAAAATTGGCACTTTCAAAATCCACAAATAATATCTGAATAAAAAATATGTACAATATGAAATATACACACGTTCTTGGTAGAAAATGAACGTTAACTTATTTACATATATATTTATGGTTACTGAAAATTTTCTTCATCATACACGTATGCACCATTCCTATGGTTCGAGCGCAGCATTTGTATTAATCTTTGCTAAAGGCAGCATGTTCATATTTCTATAACAAAATAATTAGTATAACGGTCTCTCTCTCTTTTTTTTTTTTAGTTAGGTGAACGTCCGTATTACACATGTTACAAGTTTTCTAGTTTTGATATACACGGTACAAGAATACAGTTTCTCTATAATTTCGATATGGTAATGGTGTGCAGTACAATTTCGGCCATTGATGTTTACAGCCATATGACTTCACTCCCGGATGTGTTCATATGAATTACCACTACACCTATAAGGGCTTTTCCACATGAGGCGTTACATGTATATATGTTTTCACCTAAATAAGTGCATGAAGGGTACTTTTAGGAAGCGTGACGACGTTTCTACATGGTCGTAGGCATTCCTGCTTAAGACTCAGAATATTCTTAACATCTGGGTTAGCACACGATTTATTGCTGCTGCCATTATACAGTCTTTCTCCCGTTCCTGTACCTAATTATTTTGGATACAAGTTTCCCAACTATGAAAGTGGAAGCAACATTTACAGTCTACTAAAATAAGGAATGTCTTACAGGAAATGTCAGGTATACACGCTCTCTGTACATTGCAGAAAAGAATGCATTTAAAATATCCTTCCCTCAGGTTCAATTCATAAGTTACTTTACCTTAAAAATAAGATGGTCGCTCCATATACAATGAATAAGTATTATTCATTGTGTATTCCTCAATGTTACTGCAAGTTCTCAGACTTAGCATATTGCACTGATAATGTGGTCTTCTTACCATCTACTTGGCATGTTCATCTGAGACTTCTTGCATCAAGTTCACCTTTGATTTTAAAACTACTCATGGGAGAGAAGCCAGTCACTGCATCTCTAAATCATATCAAAGAGCAACATGCTGATAAAGGTGCAATAGTGTATTGTGCCATCATGGCCTCTCAGTCTCCACAAGAATACTGAACTCTTTGGAACATAGGGGAACCACAGTTAAAAATGAACTACCTGCCATTCTCAGCAGAGGTGCATACATGTCATGATGGGGACTGTAATTATTTATGCAATGCTGGCAATACTGATTCTGAATTTGTCATATGCTGACCATGGTGTGGTGAGGGGCAGATATGATAATATGGAACGTTTTTTTTTTTTTGCAACAAAATGTTTTTCAGTACATTAGGAACACAGATTACAATTTAGTAACAAATGATGTCAGTACTCATTTCAGAGTCTAAGCTTGCTGCATGTACATGTACATGTTGTCATGTAGGTGTGACAGAGGCCTTTTTTTTATTGCTAGTGGGGTGGGACTAAGTCCCTTGTACTGTGGCCACTTTTGGCCTATTGTACCAGCCCCAGATGATAGGTGAGGGTGATTGTGGAGCAATTGGTGGAATGAAGATTGGCAGGGGAAACCAAAGTACTCAGAGAAAACCTGCCCCAGCGCCACTTTGTCCACCACAAATCCCACTTGACCAGACCCGGGCCGCCGCGGTGGGAAGCCAGCAACTAACCGCTTGAGCTATGATGTGGCCATTATAAATATTTACTCCTGTTATTTATTGCCCTAGTTCGGCCAAAGAAAGATGCATGAAGTGAGCCTTTGTCCATTCTCTGTGGAGAGTGCTGACCGCCTCGTGTTGCTTCTGCTGAAATGTGCAGTGACACAGCCACCAAAGTTTACACAAATCTCACTTAACGTTTTGTTACTGACAGATACCAAATTATATTTAAGTGTTGCAGGATCTATGAGTAGTGCTCACTCTAGCTCCTGTTCTTAGGGAGAATAAATCAGGTCCAGCAGATTCCAACAACTGTACCTTACACTTAGCATGACTGGGTTTGTGGACTTCATCCAGACTCTGATATGCCTGAATAGGAAAGGTTTCAGAAACTGGGCCCACTTCTATCCCCACAAATGAAGTTTGGACGGCACATTCTCAGCTCAACATCTAGTGCTTTCCCACATGTCCACCAGAGGATGGACACCAACACAGTATATGAAACACTGTGTATTAGAAGAAAGCAGTCTTCTGGGATGTGGCACCTTCTAGATATTGTGTTAACCGATGTTTCGGAGGAACGTATTGCCTCCCTCTTCAGGGTAGAAGACAAGAAAAATCCACGAGTGAACCAGTAGGAGCACCTGCAACATATCTCTCATCTGGGGACTGCTATGGTGGGCTATTTATGAATCAAGTACCAAAGACTCAGTCTCACCCCACACTGAAAATAAGAAAAGGATGAGCCCTTTCTTGTTCAACAGTTTGTAGATTTGAATGAAATAATTAGTTTATGTCTGTTTTAAATGAAAGAAATTCCGGGAAGAACTAATCTCCGATTTTCACTATGTATTCAGTATTTGATATGACATGAACTGTATAGAAAACACCACATTACAGTTCTTCTATTGTTGCATGCATATCCATTGTCGTGGGAACGTGTTTATCAACTGCATCTCTTCCGGCTCCACTATTCCGGCTTTCAGGAGTCATGTCACATTCCTCCTTTCTTAAGGCTGCTCAGCAATTTGAGTGGCTCTAATTTTGGTATTCCTGGTGGGGGATATAGGAAGTACATTGTTGGTATCAGCTCAGATGCCATGATATACATGCCAAGTTTCATAAAGATCAGTTTAGCATTCAAAAGCTGTTATGGGGGTTGACACATAAGACACACAGACAACAAGATGATCTCATTAGCCTATGGTTATTTCTAGCCTATTTTCCTCATTTGGAAAAATAAAATGACGCTTATGAAATCACCTTACTGTGTGTCTGTCTGGTTTCGGGTGAAGCATGACCCGCTAATGTCACCATTATCCTGTCTGACTAATGCTGAAGTTCCATTCAAAATTCAATGTAGTTCGTATATGATACACAACAGGACAGCCATTACATATGTGATTTAAAACTCTGCTTCTTAATTAGCTATTTGATTAAAAAACACTAGAAATCTTGTATAGCCTGTAGCATTACACTATATTAACTGAGAATACAATTATTACACACAAGGTTGTACAAAAGTAGCACTACAGTTATAAGTGAGGCTGTGAGTTGTTATTGTGTGTGGTGTTTTTCCATGTTTTCAAGGTCATTAACACACAGGTTAGTGGTGCTGTGAAATACATGTCTGCCTGTCAGAGATGTGAACTGTGTATACACCATGGTGATCACCAATTTCAGCAACTTTCAAAATAATACACATAAGTGGTCTTAATTGTAGTGGCACTTCTACACCACCCGGTATATGAGGTTTTTCCTTTTGCATGCCACAAGTTGATTAGATCAGCCCGGCATACTTGCATTAAAACTGCCACAACTGATCAGGATAGCTTGATGTCAATCACTTAGCACAACATTTCTGTCAGTAGGTGATATCAAGTATGATGTATCTATGTTCAGAAGGAATTAGGCTTTCACGGTATCTACACCTGTGGTCACTTGACAGTAATCTGCTGAGGTCTTTCTCTGCAACTGCATTTATGGCTATGGAGCCTTGATATTTCAAACAGCAGTACTTCAGTAGGGCTTGGCAGGTAGACAATTAAGTTTTCACAGGGGTGTAGCTTCAACATGTGATCTTCTTAGTTATGATACCATGCAATGCCATAGTGGTTTTAACCTGTGCAGTCAGTATGTTCCACCAAAATACTGGTAACCACCAACCGGAATACATGGTGTCATACTTTAAAAGATCAGAATGTAAAGTATGCAACATGCTGGGCTGCACCATAGCTCAAGTGGTTAGTCACTGGCTTCCCACCACAGCAGCCCGGGTTCAATCCTGGGTCTAGTAAAGTGGGATTTGTAGTGGACAAAGTGGTGCTGCGGCAGGTTTTCTCCGAGTACTTCGGTTTACCCTGCCAATCTTCATTCCACAAAATTCTCCATCATAATCACCCGGGGCAGGTACACTAGACCAATGAGTGCCAAGTGGACCCAGCTGGACTCCACCCCCCAGTATGCAAAAACAAAATGCAGCATGTTACACTACTTTGCAGTTCATTCTGCAAAGATGACCAAACTCATAAGCATTAAGTCACCAAAGCACCTACCTCTATTTGTCTTGGTTACAATCTTCACTATGTCGATGTGCATGTCTAATGAGATCATATTTTTTGGCAAATGTCTTTCCACAATCCTTACATTCATATGGGCGTTTACCTGAATGGAGAATCGAGTGCTTCCTCAGATTATCAAGTAACGCAAATGTCTTGCTGCATACTGAACACACATGTGGTCTCTTCCCAGTATGTGAGGCACAATGATTCTGAAGGTCCCTGCGCCGATTGAATCCTCTGCCACATAATTTACAAACATGTGGCCGTGTACTGGAGTGTAATATAGAATGAGTTTGAAGATTTGCTCGCTGTGAGAAACATTTCCCACACACAGGACAAGCGTGAGGGCGTTCACCAGTGTGAGTAAGTTGATGTGTCTGTAAGTTACTGGCCTGGCTGAAGGTTTTGGAGCATATTTTGCATACATGAGGGCGTTCGCCAGTGTGGGTCAGTGTATGGTCCCTCAAGTGAGTGATCCTACTGAAACTCTTTGAGCATATGTCACACGAATAAGGCTGTTCTCCAGTATGAATCAACACATGTCGTTTGAGATCTATCATATGTCTGTAACTCTTATCACAATCTTTACAGTCATACCTTTGATATTCTGTGTGTATACGGTAATGTCTTCTGAGATTCACTCGATTTCCAAATCCTTTATTACACACATAGCAAACATGAGGAAGATCACTAAAGTGTCCGATGAACCCTCGATCATCTGCAGAAATAAATGGCAACATAGCAGGATTAGAGTAATTATCCTCAGTCACAGAGCATGAATCATCATGCACTTCATTACTGTCACTTGTTACATTACCAAACTGTTCATTCTGAACAATATGTCCCATATCTTGGTTCATGCTTGTTTCTATGTTGTTCCCTGAACACAATTCTTCATCCTTATCTGAGAAATGATGTGTGAAGTCCAGTGAACTGGAATACCAAGATTCATAATTACAAAGTATTTTATGCTTTTGCATTGACATGAATCAACAAAGTCCTCTCACAATATGTGGTATATCTTTATCGAATTCAAGCAGTTCAATGTCATAATGATATGGTCAGAGAGGGCTCCACTGACCCAGTCATTACCCAACAGCATTAACACAGTGAGGGAATGTCAGGTGATATAACAGGTGATGGAGCCCACAGTCGGTACTTCATTTTGACTTCATTCAGAGATGGTGGGCAGGTAGTATTGCTACATCATTTAGCTAGCTTACTGATATAGAGTTTCTGGTGTTTGTACCTTTGATATCCAAAAACATGGTAAATAAAGAGAGTAACAGTGCATATTTAAACTCACACCACACATGCAGTAGCAGGCCATTAAAATGTCCACACAACATGTTAAACCCAAACCTAATTACCCTGCTAGTAGTACAACACACACTATTAAAGGTCATTTACTGTCACTGGGATTTTGGACTTCGTCCACCATCCAGTATTCTAAAAACTTGAGAACGCGTTTCGGAAACTGGGTCTGTTTCCATTCTCGGGTGAAGGGAGAGACACCTACTCTGTTGGGCCCCTTACAAAGAGCTAACCCCAATCACTGGATCAAGACACCCAACAGAGTAGGTGTCTCCCCACTCACCTGAGGATGGAAAGAGATCCAGTTCTTGATTTTATTTGAATACCAGACAATGGACAAAGTCCAAAAACCCAGTAATTCCAAGTGTCATACACTATTACCAGAACCCCTCTGATTCTGCCATTCAGTGCGTTTGTTATTTACTGACCATCAGTACTGTGAATATATAATGCTGACAATATGATGATTAATGAATGCAGAGCACTTGGTGGAATAAACCCAAATACTTGGAGAAAAACCAACACTAATGCCACTTTGTGCACTGCAAATCCCACATGACCTGACCTGAGACTGAACCTTGGTCACCATGGTAAGAAGCTGGTAACTACTGCCTGAGTTATGGAATGGGCTAAAAAGGGTTAAAAATAGTCAGTTACAACATTAAACTGATATTAACATACTGTGTATCTAATGAGGACCTTGCCAGAAATTCTGTAAAGATATTCCGTCCCTGTGGCTTTTCATATGTTCAAATCTGTGGACCCAACAGTTTATTACTGAATCTATACAGACATGAGATTTAAAACATCTAGCTTCAGTAGCTCATTAATTATTACCATGGAACTGAAAGCCATATACACAATTCTTGCAGTCATGATGATGCTGATTTACATTCTATATAAGATCTAGTTCCACACAATATTTCAGGACTTTATACTGGGTAGTGTCACTGCCACTTCACAACTTTGTATACCTGCCATGTTAATACCACCTGTAGCCATGATATGACAGTCATGCCAAATTTCGTGAAAAAAGATCAGTTCAGATGTTTAAGGGGGTGCATACAGACACAAACATAAATACACACAGCATAGTCATCTGACTTCCTGCTATGAAAAGAAAGTAGATTAAGAACCATTCCACTTTGCTAGAATAAGAGATATTTTGTATATAATACACATTATTATGAGTGTAATGTTGAACAAATGTGTTCTAAAGGCTTACATTTACTAGATCTGGTATCTATATTTTTATCTAAAGGATGTAATACTGGTATTCAGAAAATGCAACATTAGGACAGCTGGACGACTTACATATGCAACCAAATAGAAGAAGAAGAAGAAGAAGAAGAAGAAGAAGAAGGAGGAGGAGGAGGAGGAGGAGGAGGAGAAGAAGAAGAAGAAGAAGGGGGGGGTGAAATTAAGGATGTGCCCATATGTCCCATAGTGGAAGTCACACATAAGAGAATGTGTTAAAATGAGACTAGAACTGCAGGAAAACATTACACACCTGGAATCTCTCACATGCTCAGCAACAGCACCCTGTTCTATCACAGTACTTCCGGCACTTACTTCCTGCTTTATGTACACAGTTTCCATTTCACCAAGGTACTGTTGCCGGGTACCCCTTTGTTCACCCCTGGCTCTGCTCCACCTTTTCTGTGCTTCAGTTCCCTCCATAATTTGTGCTTTAATGTCCTGAAAATGATCACAATGCTGGCAACTTCTTCTGTCACAGTGAAAGTGAGTTCAGCAGAACCATAAGCATCCATGAGGGACTTTAAAGGGTTCCACATGCTTCAGTGGAATCAAAAGTCTAAAAGTAAAGCTGTATTACAACTATAAATTCAAACACCACTTCTATCAGTTATGTGCAAGTTACTTCAATGCATATTTGCTCTATATTCATACCAAAATGTGATATATTAGAGCTTTCTTGTTTATTTCCAACCTCACTGCTTCAGGCTAAAAAAAACTTCAAAAACAACAATACACAAGCTGCTTAAAAATGTCATAAAGTAAAGTAAAGTAAAGCTATCCCTGTACCAGGCCGTGAAGGCCCATAGGATTGTGAGCTGTTGAGGGTCCCACATTATCTAGACAATCAGCTCAAAGATGGCGGTAAGGTTGTCAGCCTTATGCACCTGCTGCGCTTTGGAAAGTAAAGTTCCTGCCATCGGCTGATCCCATATGCATGCCACTAGAACAGATGTCAAGGAAAGCAAACAGTAAGGGAACAGCACTAAGCACAATCACAAAGTGCAAGGTGATGGTAAGTTCACAAAGATAATGTGAAGCTTATGGCATATTATATAGGCAGTTATTTGAAGATGCTTTCAGTATCAAAACTACACAGGATGATAAATGAATGATAACATGTTTAGGATTTAGAAGGGAACAGTCACAGACTAACAGAGGCATTATACTGGCACTTCCCTGGAGGGACTGAAGAGAGCCATGGAAAAACGTCACTGGGGATATCTGGTGTCCTGGCTAGGATTCAAACCAAGCACCTCTCAAATACAAGTCCAGAACATTACTTCTAGATTCATTTCTAGCACAGCAATGTATCACATGACGAAGAAGGTCATGTGAAATTACATTTGCCAGGTTACATCACATTATTATAGAACCACTGACAGGTGTACCTCATCTGAGACACCTGAGATGTCTGAGCTGTTGACACTGGAAGAATCTTCTAGTATATTCATGAATTCTGTTTCACAGAGAGTGGACGCTGGCTCTGTTTCACTGTCCGAATCAGGCTCCAACTTTACTTCATCCATTCTCCTGCTCTGAATCAATGTACCTGAGAACAACATAACACACCTAACCTTCACTGCCTGAATGGTCCAGAACTCTACTGTGCCATAATAAGAGAAAGTGTTCACTGCCAATTCCTTGGCCTGATATGTTGGTTAACAGTTACTGCATACCAGCTCTCACCTTGTCAAATAACAGGCTGTTGTCAGCATATTCTACATTCCATTTTATCCTATAGATTTCACTAGAATGCAGATAAACTTTGAGCACAGCTTGTTGAGGCTTGAAAGAGTCAGAACCATAGTGATTATTGTTTTTCACTTGTTCTCTTCTATTTACATTCTGAATGCAGTAAGTTCAGAATGCACTCAGACTAACATGAAACGCTTTGGGCAAGTTAAAACAGTGTTCACCAGAAACAAAATTTCCATAAGAAATATTGCAATATACTGAAGAAGCCACGCAGAGAACGCATGTTAACTGCGGAGACAGGTGTGTTAGTAAAAAGAAATCAGCACTACTTCAAAAACTGTGTTAAACTGAATTTGTGTTGATAGAACTTGTGTCAGTCAGGGACTAGGTGTACAGCTTCTGTGGAAAAATGGCTGATCTGGCAGGCAAAATCCTAGTATGAGGGCATAGACACAGCATTTGGAAGCTAAAGTATTTCCCAGGATATCACATTTCAAATGCTGGGCTTCAGTCATTCTCAAACTGTCACCACACTTCAAGTGTTTAATGTCTACGTTATATTCACATGTAAGGAAATAAAACCTTATGAAGTTTGTATACTTTTGATCTCACATAAACCACACACAAGGAACCTTGATCACAAGAACAGATCTTTTGGTCAAGATTTGTGTTCAGGAACTCAGTGTGTGTATGTGCATGTGTATGTGTGTGTGTGTGAGACAGTGAATTAAAAAGTGTGTAAATCAGCAACAGCACTGCATTCAATGTAATTAAGAGCGACTGTACCCAAGGAGCTAATAAATCCAATCATCTGAACTAGAACCTCTCATTTTTGTTGTGCATACTACCCTATATATGACAATATAAACAACATTCATCCCAAAGTTCTTACCGATCGAGTAGAGAAATCATTCACCCTTATCCAGTGATCATACACTGTAAAACATAATTAAGTGCTATGCCATGAAGACGTATGGTCCATTGATGTATAAATCCATGTATTCTTGACCTCAGCCCTAGTTGGAGGTGAGTGGTAATCTTCATGCCCTGGCTGTTTTACCCACAAGGAAAGAGTCCCCCAGTACCCATTCAATAGGAGACTGGGTGGGTTCCAGAACTGGTGTGGATGATGTGGAGATAAGGAAAATCTTGCCCCTACTGAGACTCAAGCTCCAACCCCTAGGCCACTGAGCCTGTAGCCAGTTGCTATACTAGTTCAAATTAAAATAAGTCAGTCTACATACCTCAGCAATTAAAATCAGTTGAATCATGTAGAAAAAATTCTTCTTAAAATATAATGAATACTTGGTTCGAACATCAGATATGTAAATAAGATCTAACAGTTTGTGGCAATGGTACATTAATACAATTATTTTCTTTCTAGACATTATCTACTGTCCTTTCTTTTTAATAAAAACAACATCCTGTTTTTATTGATTCCAGTCTTCAGGTAAAACATGCTCAGTTTGGCTCAATCACTAGAGTTAGTCCCTGTATCTGGACACCTGCATGGACACAAGATAGGCCAAGTACAGCAGAAACCATCTGTAGAAGAGAGGACAGGACAGGACAGAACAATAAAACAATAAAAGAAAAAAACTATACATGAATAATGCCTAGCATAAACCATCTGCAAAATATGACAGAACATTGAAAAATAAAAGAAAAACTACACATGAATAAGGTCTGTGAAAAGTTGAGACAGAACAATAAAAAATACACGAATAAGGCCTAGCACCACGGTACTATCACAAGAGAAGTAGTCACTGGCGACATGTCCTCTGTATGGTACAAGGGAAAACACTAATTTTCCCATTTAATCTACACAGAACGGTGCTGTTTTTTGTCTTCTGCTGTCATAAGGGGAGTCCAGATGGACGAGATATATACCCTCTATCTTGTGTTGATGCACCTGTTCGGAGATTGGGGCTAGCTCTCTCGATTGGGCCCAAGTGCGCAAGTTTCACCTGAAGACAGGGAGACAGAATTCAGTCTCCGTAACGTTTTAAATAAAACCATGACGATGGATAACGTCCAGAAACATAATATTTGTATCCGAAATGTATACAAAACTAAATGCAGTCTTTCTTCTCACCGCCATCAACACATGGCATAACCTCAATGCGTTTACACTTATTTACTTACCTGTTTTGCCTACCTCTTTATGAGATCTCCATATCGCATAAATTAACAAAGAAATCAGCGTTTTTCCTGATACGTGGACAGGTCACAGATTTAACAACGATTAGCAATTATGACAGCATGGTAAAATTGGTTCTCCTTCTGTCGCATGCGTGATTTCCAAATTAATTTCACACTCCTTAACTGTAGCTCCTAAACAATTATCTAGAGTTTTAAAACTGTCAGTAGTGACACATTATGGACGCGATTGACAAGTAAATAATTTTTTTAAATGTCAAACTCTGCGTTTGCATTATTCATCACGGCGCTTATGATCGCTTATGATCACTTACGATCCTTACGATTATCATGCATGCCGTCTTGTCACAGACTCGTGTAATTTTTTTTTTTTTAATTCTTAAAAAATGGTTACAAACTATATTTTAGAGTCACAGGTTTCCCCACATGTATTCCGACGAAGGAATATCAAATTTCCGAAGGCCAAAATCTATATTAGAGTATTGATTTCCAGTCATTCATATCGCGTCCTGTCTCTTCGTACAGGTTGGACGAAAAGTCAGTAACCCTTCGCATTTTTGGTTGGTAACTTACGTAAGGTCACTACATAAAGTTCAGAAGCTGTTTCAGAACTGAAAGTAACTAGCCGTGGCTTAGTTCTTTATATCATTTTGGATCTCCCCTGCTGAGACTGCTATAAACAGGAAGAATCATTTCAGCAAATGTCCTAGACGAGCCTTGAACTGGCTACTTCCCCAAAGAAACATTACTTTATGTAACTTGTTTCACTTTGTATTTCAGTAGAAATATCTGTTTACGGTCTCTTCTCCGCAGCCTCAAAAAGCTCAAGACTGGTTCTGGACAATCCAGCCACCCAGTGAGTACCAGAGGCCCTTCCTCTGGGGATAATGCGGCCGTGGAGTGAAGCTGACCACGCTTCTCCTTTCAGTGCTAAGGTTAAGAATATGTGGAGCTACGCTTCCAGTTGACCATACGTCTTCATGTATTAGTAATTTATTAAGCATGGGGACAACGTTTTTGGTCTACCTTTTCAATATACAGTTTTACAGTATTTGCATATTCACTTGCGCATGAGTTATACTACTGTGCGCAGTTTCCCCTTTGTTTGGGGTGCGTTTGGTTTCCTGTGTGTTGAAAGGAAAATGCGTTCACGAGAGTTCTCGTCGAGACACACTCTTGCTTCATACACACAATGCAAATGCAGAAGTACATATATCTTTACAGGTGCTGAGCTTTGCATAGTCATATGGCGAATATTGATATTCCAATTTTGGCACATTTATTTCATTTTTAACGGTATCTCGTGTAATCTGGAAAACAGGTAGTAATTAGATGACACAATAACCATTGGAAACAACTTTCTTTTTGGTCGGTCGTGTATTCAAAGACTTGTACTTATCTCTACTCTCGTCACTTGGAACCTTTGATAAGGATGGGCAAGATCTTCCTATGTTACTACACACAGCGAATATTATATTTTCTATGTTCAGATTCATGAGTCCATTTTAGGGACAAGTGAAGAAAGAAAATAATAATTTTTTTAAAATGCAAACTGGTGAAAGCATCGACCTTCTAGGATAAAGCGTCTCCAGGAAGCGTGATACCGGGCGTTCAGTTTATTGCTGAATACGTTCTCCTAGATGTCTCAGCGGTGGCTTCACCAATACGGCGTTCAGTAAATAAATAGAACATTCTGTATTCAAGTAGATTAAAAAAAGAGGTTCACAACAGAATCTGGTCCCTGATGACTCGAGCAGTAGGATCATGCTTTGTCTACATCGGCCTCTTTTATAGCAAGCTACATGTCATGCGTGTAGTAAAGAACACGGGGTAGGTGGCTTGAGTTCTAGTGGCCCTATTGCGCTTGAGTCTTCATTCGGTGCGCTCCCCTGCCCAGGCACTGAGGTCGACACGGGGAATGGACTCACTTGCACATGCCACCCTCTGGTTCCTGAAACATATAGCAAGCAACTAACACAATAAGGTTAAAATCGCAAGGGTCATTTTCGGCCTTTCTGTATAAATGTGTAATGCGGTTGGGGAATATGATACGAGTAACTGTGCCTCACATGCATAGAACACGGTTCATAGTTTTCCGTCTTATAAAATACTAGCAAACACACTACTTCAGTGTTCCTTAATTCATTGTTGCTATTCTATCATTTCCTAAACTGTTCGGCACCGCAATTTATACTGCAAGATTGTTATGGATGAAACTAACATTTTGACTTTTCTCTCAAATCAGCTATGTCCCTGTTTTTAATATATTAGGAAGGGTCAAAACAGCGCGATATACGATCTATTTTGACCTAGATCAATCGACTCGACGTATTCTTCATCATATCCCTTGAATATCCACTTTAATAATATCCCTCCTCCATTGTCTTCTATCTTCATACTTGATGAACCGACTGACATGGCAATATTTCGTCTCTCACAGTTTCAAGTGAACTTTTTCGTTTAATTTACCCACAAAAACCAAGACAAAAGTATAAATACTTTTAACTCTGTTGTATTTTTTCACGTTTCATTTATTCAAATTATTTACTGCAAATAAGGCAGAATCTATACAACCATTTCACATTTCTAGTCTTTCTACTTCGGGAAGACCAATTTTAATTCTTCGCGAACCCCAAACTTTTCATAGGTCAGTCGGTCGGTTAAATTGCTGCTGATCCTCGCCAGTGCAGTCAGGTCTCGAGACTTTTGGCTAAGAAATTTTTCCCCTCCTAGACATGTACGTGTCTGAGAAAATGGACCACCCCTTCGATGAGGAGAGGGGTCGGTGTTTCTGTGGAGGCGCCACGTATGCTGCACCGTAGATTTATCACGAGGATATCCGTACTGCCAACGTTGGTTTTTGTACCATGTCATCATGGCTACATAGCATGACACACATATCCCGCGTTACCATGACAACTCTCGATCTCGCGGCAGTTACCATGCCTGCTAGGGGAGGCACAATAGATCACTGTGGTCGCGGTGCAAGGGACAAGAAGGCCCGCCCCTTATACATTAATACAGTCATTCATTCATTCATTCATTCATTCATTCATTCATCCATTCACACCATGCCTGCAGATTTCGTCTCCGTGACAAGAGAACGCCATACTTACACAAAGGAGGCTCTGAAGAAGGCCAGCGGTTGCATGAGAGCGATGTCGTCTGAGTTGTCGCACAAGATCCTGGCCAGACTGGCCTTCCGCAGCTGCACCAATTGCTCTGTGACAACAAACATGCGTTACCTCTCTAAGGGAAAGCATAGATACCACGAGCCTTGAATTTAGTTACATAGCAAGTAACGGGGACCCAATGTAATCACATGTCCCACTCGGCTAGCGCAATAAACAGCTACAGAAATGCGGAGTTTTTGAAGGTAGGAACAGCAACGCCAACATAAGCTCCGAAATCTTCAGCGTCACTGAATTAAAACTTACAACTTAGTTAGTGTGATTTATAGAAATTTCTTACGCGTCGAAATTTTACGACTTTCAGTTCTCTAAAGAGGAAGTTCACATTTTCAGAACACTTAATTTCTACTCCTGTATATGTTATGATTGTGGGCGCCAACAGGTTTCGTTCTGGGGTGTGGGAGCCAGAAATTTTGTTTACAAACATATGTGTAAGTATTTTAAGAAGGTTTTTGAGGCTTATCGAATGTTGAAAAAAAAACATATACAGTCTCATTTGAATATAATTGTAATTCTTTGTATTAATACTTCATATATTCTATCCGTTTTTCGGATTTCATTCTTGCCAAAAATTTATGAGGGGCAAGTTCATTTTTGTCCCCCAAGACTTAGCCCTTGCTTATGAATAATCGGGATAGGAAATGGCCTTCAAGTGGTGAAAGTGAGAAAAGGTACAAACTGTGTACAAAATACAGGCAGATCCTTCTGGTGTCATGTGCTTACGTGGCGAGAAGCTAGAGGGTTGGCCACCTTCCTCGTAGTAAAATCTGTCTCCGCGCCTCAGTCGGGCGAACTGGTCACCAACAAGACACACAAAGGTCTGTCCAAGCAGCGCACCTGGTAGCGGCTTCTCGGCAACGGCTGCTACGAATAGATCAATTTCATCCACCGAAGAGTACAGCTCTTGGAGCGCAGCCACGCTCTGCAATCACAACCGCGATCCACAATTTACCAGTTGCACTGACCATTAGATATCAGCTTGTACCTTAGTGGTATAAAGTTAATTCTACAATCGTTCATGTAATTTCACTCCCCATGCAGTATGATGTCTTCTTTATTTGTGCTAAATTCCCAGTCTCTCATATTCGTAAATTAAAGATATTACAAACTGCATCGTCTTTTGTACTGTATGACTATAAAACCCGATCACCAAACAAAATCAAGATTGAAGAAAGCCCTCTTCTGGGATGTGGCGCCGTGTAGAAATTGTGTTAACCGACATTTCGGAGGAACGTATCGCCTCCATCTTCAGGGTAGAAGACGGCTTTCTTCATAGTCACCACCGTGAAAACCTCAAATCTTATAAAATCAAGATTACTTTATTCTAGAACCGTTTCACGATTCTATTTCCTCTGCCTAGGTCTCACAATGTTATGATGAAAATATGCTCAAGAGATCTGAACTGCTAAAGCATATGGAAGGACGAGCTCATGTCTATTTGAAGAATTTGCTCTAGAATTCGATTGCAGAGGCTATACAAAAGACTAAGAACATCAGACATTCAATTCGAATCTATTAATGTAGGCCACGTCGGTTTCCAAACTTCAGAATATATGTCACCTGCGAATCCATGACGTCCAACAAACTGTCCCAGGACCTGGCCCGCGGAAGACCGCAAACTTCCCGCCAGTCATTGTAAGGTGGCAGGCCGTGATCACGGCCCCGTTGAGTGTTCAGTGCGACGAGATCCAACCCGAAGTCCAGGTCGCCTTGAAACAAATGGTCAGTCAGCTGATTTGAGAAGAAACGATCGAAGCGCTGGCTGCTTTGTGTGGACAGTCCGCGAACTAAGTTGTCCAGAACACCATTTTCATACAGCACGAAAGGGGCGAACTGGTGTTGGCTGAGTTCAAGGTTTTCTCGCACGTTGCCAAAGCGGGAGAACCCCCTGTGAATAGACGGAGGTTCAGAAATGTGAACATGATATTCAGTACAAATCGCTTTAAACTAGTGTAGCCTCATTGTGTTCAAAATAATGAACACTATGGCTGGGTATATGTATCGATAAGTATAAAGTACAATTTTAAAAATTTTGGAGCAAATTTAAAATGAGTTCAAGAATCAAAGTGATTAAAGAAAACTTTTCTGATGTTCTCTGTTTATGTCTATACGACACTGTCGTAGCAAAAGACGATCCCAGATCGAATTCGTAATGAAATTTAAGAAAAGCAGGGTATTTTAAATTTCTGAGTACCCGTTACACATTACTACGTCGATCCGCCATATTTAATGTGAACCGTACGTTTATGCCCACAAGGCCTTCCATATGTGATAACCAGGGCCCGGATTTTGATGACATGTCATCTTTTTTTCCTTGTATCCTACGCGATGCTCTTAAATATATAAATCTCGGATATGAGCTGCTGGTTACAGAAATGTAAATTTTATAGGTAATGTTTTGTCATTTTTTAACATTTTACGTTTAAGTTCATTTTTTTCATTTGGGGGGTAATTTTTTGAACTTTTAAGGATATTGCTTGTCATTTTTGGCCATTTTAGGGAATGTTTCTTCATATGTTTTCTGAAATGTGAATAACATGGAAGCGAAGTGTTCTTTCTTTTCTCCTTTAGGTTATTTTTCTGGATTTTTCGGTCATTTCATACGTCATTTTTTAAATATTTCCAGGTCATCAAAATCCGGGCCCTGTATATTACATTTTTGGGTCATATTTTAGGTCATGTTTCTGGATTTTTTCGGTCATTTTATAGGTCATTTTTTAAATATTTTAAGATCATCAAAATCCGGGCCCTGGTGATAACTTATATCATTACACTGCGTAGGATTTGAGGTTCTTATAGCGGTAGTTGTGTAGTCCTTTGTAAGTGAACTGACGTTTCGAAGAAATGTGTTACCTCAATCTTCATGGTGGCAGAAGAGCAAACTCTGCTGCCTGTTTCACCCTGGTTTCTTGCTTGCCTTATTCTTCGACCCTGAAGATGGAGGCGATATGTTCCTCCGAAACGTCGATTGACTTTCAACGGACTACACGGCGTTATGTGCAAGAAGACAGACATCCTATATCACACTGGCTATAAAATCAGTGGACGGACAACTCGAACCAGACAACGGTCACAACCAACGGCTAAGCGACAAGCAGCTTGTGCCTACACGCGGCCAGTCACTTACAGTATGCGGCTCTGAATGAGGGTGTGCCCGAAGCGGAAGGCTGCAGTGGCAAACACATTTGTTATTGATGGGTTCAGTGATTCGTCATACAGCCGAGTGGCGCCGCTATCTCGCGGACTCAGCTCGAACTTCTCCATGTAGTCGCGACCTACAAGAATAGAAACACAGATGGAGATAGTTTAGCAAGATACACTCACATTAATCTTGGAAGGGCAAGCTAACCTTAGTAAGGTAGATTAAAGTGAATAGTCTGATTATTTATACGACCTTACATGTTTCGACCCTTCATAACCATCTTCAGAGGCAGAACAGTAAAGGATGTCAGTTTAACAAGTTTTACGGCCATAACGATAAAGCAGGTTAAAACTGCAAAAGTCTAATTGTTATTCACAAAACTTTTCTTGTTTTTGTTGTTTTTCCTGATTGACATTTCTTGGTCACTGCTTGCAGAATATCTGGATCGCAGACATTTAACAAACGTACCCCATAGACAGACGTACGTGTCGATCCAAAGATGTGCTGTGGTCTCTGAAGTTTGTCAGACCTCAGAGGCAAATTCTTAAGAACGCTTCTTTTCCATGCCTTGTCCAATTCATATAATCCTCCAATAGAGTCTATATAGTTGGAAAGGAGTCCTTTAATAACCTCTCTTACGCTTACCCAGAATGAGCGGCAGGAACTCGTTGTACGTGATATGCTGCATCTCCGCCACTACGATGCGACGGGCCTCCTGGAACAGGGCCTCGTCACCCCACGAGGGGTTCAACTTGGCCAGCTCGGCCGCTACGCGGTTGTGTTCGCGCATCCATAACGTATGCATTACCACCAGTTCCACCTGCTCGTTAACTCGCGTGTCGCCTGAAAAATAGGCCATCCTAGTATATTGACGGGTATATCCGTCTTCGACTAACAGTAAACTAAGTCTCAATCTCCCATAATTCCGACGAAGAAAATGCATTGTAATTGGACCCAAAACTGGGTTGTGAAATGTTTTTGTAACATCAGTCGAGTCCCTAAATGGATGAAACTGACGAATATAACCGTCATTCCAATGAACAGCTTAACCCGGGATTTCAACACTCGCTTTAACGCGAATAAGTAAGCTCTGGGCATAGGAAGGGAAACGGTGTAAAGCACCAAGGATTGTGGCTGATTCCAAACAAAACACAACTTGTGCGTAGAGCGAAGCGTGGAAATGAACAGCTTTCTGATTGGGCGTTAGTGCTGAGAGGGACATTTCTGGGGAGTCCCTTCCTACGCACACTCACCCGCCTTGAAACAGGCAAGTCGCTCCGCGTCATCCGTGCATTCGCCCCTGTTCGCAGGCAGCAGCTGTCGCCCGCCCACATTCTGGATGGCCAATCGCCCACCTCGCCCCTCGCGGAGTTCGCGCTGGGCGCTCAAACTGGAGCCGTAGATGTTGGACCCGTCCTGGTAGCCGGTTATCTGGTTCATCTGCATCAAGCAGTGCACGAAAATGAGATGAGCGTGGTCTATGAAGGGTACAACCTTCTGGGATATAACGCCACGTAGTTCGTTGAAAGTCAACCGACGTTTCGGAATTTCAATACACTATACATGGTGTTATAACCCAGAAGACAGTGCTCTTCATAACCACCGGTGTGAGAATCTCAAATCCTATGATTGTGGTTTGTTTCAAGGTGTTGTCACGGCCTTCGTATGGAGAGACTGCAGAAAGCCAGAGGCTTGCAGAGATCATAAGACACGAGGAGGACATCGTGTACCTGTTCCCGGGGCCCGAAGTTGCACTCCGGACGCGGGGCGGGCAGCGATCTCACGAACTCCATGCACCGCTGCCCCAGTCGTGCAAAGATATGATCATTCCGGGGAAGCGTAATTGGGAAGCAGTCTGGATGACGCAGTTCCGGTTTTATGATGTCACCGTCACGGCAGCATGACAGGCCGCTTCCGCTCTGACCTGCAGGGCACAGAGACACAGTCCATCACTGAATCACAGGAAGGGGAAACGGCAGTACTCTGAGGAAACCTGCTCCGTTGTCACTTTCTCCACTGCAAGTCCCACATGGTGACCTGAGATCGAACCAGGGCGACTAATCGCCTGAGATCTTCCACGGCCTGTGACTCAAGCAAGTGTGGACACATGTCTTCCTGAGATACAGTTTCACTTTCTTCATAACACAAACAAATAGTGTAGAAATCATGTGAGAGTATATTCAATCCGCGATAGATGAAACACCCTGTATATACCTGTGCCTCAAGTTTACTGTGACGTCGAATAGCCCTGTAGAAGTTCACCGACGTGTGGGAAGAAATATGTTGCTTCCAGTTCCTTCAATCCTGAAGATGAGAGCACTATGCTCCTCCGAAACGTTAGTAAAATTCTAGGAAACTGGATTCTGTGACTGCGGAGCAAGTTGCCTGAGCTTGTAACGCTTCTATTTGAGAGGTGCCTAGTTTTTGTCAGGGCCAAGATATCCAATGTCTTGACCGATGTTCGTTTTTGGCTTTCCTCAGTCCCTCCAGAAGAATGCTGGGATATCATGTTGAAGTAGGCAACTACCTCTTCTTTCAACATCCTTTCAAATTCGATATCCATTAATAATTCGACGGTATGCACTGAAATCGCCCTAAAATGAACCATCAGACCCACAACTCCACTCACCTCTGCTGATGGGCGTGTGTGTGAGGTCGTGATCCAGGAACTGTCCCCACTGCATGAGGAGGAGCGTGTAGTTCTCCGACGGGGCGTCCCTCTCGGTCGCGAACTGCGTGCTGATGAGGCGCGGGCTGGGCAGCTCCCGCCCCGTGGCGGCCACGCGGGGGGAATTCACACCTGCAACACACGGAGCCTCAGTCGCTGTGAAGCTGACCACTCATCTCTAGCTAATCCTGAATGTCCATACATCTTCAAGGCGTATTGCTTAATTAAGTGCAGGGAAAACTTCACACTTTATGATGATGATGATCATTATGTAAAATTTACCTTGCGAATAATTAAGCACCACATCATAAAATTATACGGGAGTGGCGGTATAGCTCCACGCATTCTTAACGTCGACATTAGCTGTAGTTGAGTGACGATCTTCACGCCTAGGGCCGATTATACTCGAGACTGGATGGAAGTCTGTGGCGGTCTGGGTGCTGCGGGTGGGGGAATCACTTTTCCCTTCTGGGAATCAAGCAATGAATCGTCGACTCTCCAATCCGTAGCCTAGCCACTGTGCTCACTGAGCTACCGGGCCCCAATAACAATATCAACTTCGCACCCAACGGAAGGGGTGTCCAGCCCAGATATGTACGCGACTCTGGGCTCTGTATTACGGGCACTTACCGTCGCCATACTTCGGGGGCAGTATCCTCTGGAGGGCGGTGCCCGCGCGCCCCCACCGCTCGTTCTGCAGGTTGTTGCAGGAACCGTCGGCCGAGCGGTACTTCCGCGGGGTGCAATTCGCAGGCCGCGGGCAAGAGTCGGCTATCACAGTGTTCAGGATGCTGAACGTGGGCAGCGCGAAGCGGCCCTGGTCCGGGCTCAGCTGGAACCTGAACACAAGCGTTCAGGATCATTAACAGGCTCACTCTCTGTCTTGTGTCCTGTGAGTACCTCGGGCTAAATAGCGCCCGGGGAAATGCTGATGAAGGGAAAGGGATTTGGAAGGAAGCGGTTGTGGCTTAATCGAGGTGTTATCCCGACATTTGCCTTGAGGGACTGAGAAAAACCACGAAACCCCTCAGTCAAAATAGCCGGAGTGCCAGTTTGAGCGTTACCGCTGCAATAACCTGCTTGATTATGGCAGTGCAACTTGTCTGAGGGCTTCGGAAGGGGGGAGGGGCGTGGGGAAGTATTTTCACCTTCGAGAATGAAGTAACAGGTGGTGCATAATGAGGAGCTTTGCATTGTGACCGGGTCATAGAGGATTGCATGGACAGGACGTGTAGTACGCATGTGGACGATGACGCACAGAAAATTTTGTACGGAATAAATGTCGGGAGGTGCTCACTTCAGAGACCTAAGCGTAGATGGGAGAATATTATTAAAGAAACAGGATATGAGTGTGTGGACTGGATTCATGTGGCTCAGAATAGAGACCGGTGGCGGGTTCTTGTGAACACGGCGATGAAACTTTGGATTATTTAAAAGGCAGGGAATTTATTTTCCTCCTGAAAATTCTGTAACGTACACGAAAATGGCTCTGGTGCACTGAGAGTGTTAGTTCGTGGTATCTGTAATATGGTACTTAGTTCATAAAACTGAACACCTGAACATGTTTCTTGTACCGAACTGGACAAAGCAAATGTCTCTTGGATAAACTCCCTTAATCCCATATGACCTCACCATTTGTCATTCATTCTTATCAAGATATCATATTAAACTGCATCATGTGGAGTTGAGCTGCTGTTGCACTTACTCGTTCACAAGGCTCACGCTGGCCTCCACGCCCTTCTGCGCCTCTTCCCCTTGCTGCAGCGTCGCGTTCGTCGTCTGGAAGAACTCCTGGTGCCAGGCGGCTGGCGTCCCCACCTGTGACAAGGACCACAGTCTTAAAAATCCACGCCCTCTCACTCTCTCTCTCTCTCTCTCTCTCTCTCTCCAAGTCACATTTTAATATTATATTCCATTTCAGGTACGGCTATCCTAGACCCAGCGACCTTTTTCCAGCAGCAATTTATTTGCATTTATGGCTTTCCCTGCGTCTCGTCCCGTAAAGTCACATTAAACTCGCCCCGCTGTATTCACGTGTTGCGTCACAGGTTTGGCCAGGCCAGCGGAACAAGCTGAAGTCACTGCACTGTACCCACCTGCACGATCACGTTGTTGGCGAACAGTGACGCCACGAACTGCAGACGCTGCCTGATCCTCTCGAGCGCCACGACGGCCGCGTTATTCAGCTGCTCGGGGCTAAACGGGGGGATGACGACTGAAGGGGGCGGCGGAGGTACCAGCACCCCGTGGTTTGGGCGGTCCAGCCCAGCCGGTACAACTGCAACAGGACGTGTTGGCAGTCCTTCATGTCATGTATTGCCAATAATAATTTTAAATTAATTGTGCAAGATGGGAAAGGAAACTGACGAAGTAGCAGGTTACCTCAGCGCTCTGATTGTCGCCTCCTTCATGCCTCTCTCTTCGACCCTGAAGCTGGAGGCGATAAGTTCCTCCGAAACTTTGGGCTCTATTTGAAATTCTCTGTGTGACAATCCAGTCATGCTCACCGCCGTGATAAACTCAAATCCAACATATACATTCCGTGTAATCGGACGCCTGAAAGCACGGACTCTCAGTAAGAGAGGCGGGGACAACGAAACTAGCATCCGTTTCAAACACACCTAGAAATAACCTGTGACCCAGCCAGAGCCAAGTCCCTTTCTTTCACATCTTTAGAATTCATCGTTCTGAATCAGCCGCCCATCTATCTATATAGCGTACTCAACTGGGAAAGTATCCTTTCACAGACACGGTCCTTGAATGCAGGATCCAATTGGCCCTGGCTGTATCACGTTACACAACGAACCAATTTCCAATAACGTTCCAAATCATTGTTCTCGTTCATTGTTGTGTTCAGGATTCGCGGAACTCGTCCCATTTCCATACATCAAGTCACCCTGGAATTCCCAGAAACAGTCGTGAGGTAAGACCATGATGCAATGCGCGTGAAAATGTCAATGTCGCGACGTTACGTAAGCGCAGTGGCAGAGTGAGCATCTGGTCACGCTGACAGGACAAGACATTATACACTCCTCAGCTTGAAGACTGAGTGATGCTATTTGTCCAAATTTGGAATGAATCCAATCCAAATTTGTATGAAAAACCGATTATTTCATGAAATGTCTTACATTCCTTAGAAGCGAGTTTCTGTAATTTGAAGATGACACGACTTGCGCCCTCTTCCTGTTCGCAGCTGTCGTTCTTTTCATCGCCTACTGACTTTTATTTTTGGTAACTATAGTTAAATGAACAAACAGAACGACTGAGAAGGCCGTGATGCATGTGAGACAGTCGTTTGCTATGTACTTGCTCGGTAAGAAAAATCGGCGTTTTCCTTGTTCACGAGAAATTCCATATGCCTGTCTTGCACTAGTAATGGCTACGTTAATGCCAACAGGATGGTTGCTTGGCAACAGCCGAACCGTTTATTGCTTGACCTCCTACAAATGAATCACAGACTCACATATCTGTGGGTTTTCCGCGTAAATATTTGCGCTAGGTCAGTTAATATAGCGTCTGGACCCATGCTCAGTTTGTGCCAGATTACGAGAGACTTCAGCAGAAGGAATCAGAAGAAGGATAAATGATTTGTTGCCCGAGTGAGCGGATGTAACAGCGGAGAACCAGTCGAAAATGCGATCCGGATGGAATAGTAGTACGCTGTTCTACCATCCTACGGATTCCAAATGGGTTCTTACCTAGTTTGTGTTCTTCACAGGTCTAATTTCTGTTTTAGATCAGGTAATGAACAGAAACGGGATCAGTAGCACAGATATTCCTCCGTGAAGGCCTAGCCGTTCCCGCCACACAGGAAATGCATTGCGTATACATTGCAAGGTCCGAGTCTCCAAGTTATTGGCGTTAGCTACTAATGTCAAAGTTTGTTTATAGCGGGCTTTAGGCCAGTTTATAAGTAATATTATTTACTACAAAACTTTCACTTTCTGAATTAGCTGTTTCGGACCTTAATTGGTAAGTTTAATTCTATTTCTTGAGAAGCTGTTGCTTAGAAAGCACTATTGATGGATCGTTAGGTTAATGGAAGCTTGTGCTTATACAGGGTGATGCGGAAATGACGGATATCTTCTGCAGGACATAGAATGTCCAATAAAACTGTCAGTCTGATTAGGCGATCCCACAAATATCTTTTATAAATTCCCATCACACAGATTATTGCTTATTTCACCTTCTCGGTCAGCTGAGTCGTAATTATCCTTGCAACATTCGATATATACATAAAAAGGCCATATATACCCCACTACCGGATCCGTCCCACATACTCACAATCCAACCGTAATATTCAATATTAGAAATCATTACAAAATTCAGGTTTCAAGAAGCTTTTCAGAATATGTATGTTTGTTATAAAAATGGCGACGGCTGACCACAGAGAGATTGTTGTCGGCAAACCCATCTACCGTCAGAATTGATACTACCTGTCAGCAGTGAAATATCGGTAAGCGTTATTACCACAATCTCACGCAGCATCAATATGATGTTATTGTATGTATGTAACTTTATTGTTAATACTGCGTCCTTACGCGATGGACATCGCGAACTATTTATGTGGCGCCATTCACAGTTGCAGAAACAACAATTCAATTTCGCAGCCTGAAGAACATGAGGGTATTCATTAATTCCCACCTCTTGGATAATTTGCTTGACGTCAGAATAATATATTCTTCCCGGATATAACGATTCTAAGAGCGAATATTGAGATAAACAAAGTAACATCTGTTGCCCCGTGGTCACGTTCATGTCTTGCAGCTAGAGCGCATTGAAGCCCCATCTCCGGCCTTTCACGTGTAATTATGTGCTGCCATCTATGTTTTGTTACTTTCATTAGAATCATTATTTTGCCATCTATCGGCGCGAGGGGGAAGACTCGAACATGGGCAGAGGAATAGCCGACAGACGTGAGGTTTGAGGTTCTCATGGCGGTGAAAATCAAGATTTGACAGCGTGTAGACTGGTAGGTGGGTACCAATATATCGGAGAAGGTAGTACGTTCCACCGAAACGTCGATACACGTACTAGACTACGCGATGTAATAACCCAGAAGATCACAATACGAAAATAAGTCATGTACATATTAAGATATAATGAAACGAAGTAAGTTTAATTGAGACAAAAGAGAGGCTCTGAATCTGACATCACAGAATCGCAGGGACAAGCAAGGGCGTGGCACGTGCAACGAGCAAGTGAGCTCAACCGGCAAAACTGTCGATTTGTCTTAGGAAGTGCCCCGTTCGAGTCTCGGCCAGGGCTGCGGTTTGCCGCAGTGTCCCACAGTTCCTCCAGGCAAACACCGAGATAATACCTCAAATTAAACCCCGGCCGATTTCTTTCATAACCTTTATATTTAATTATTCAGTTATCGCTGTATATCAGCGCAGTTAAATAAACAACATCTGTGAAATGTGCTCACCGGTCGGCCTTTTCTTGAGCGGGCAGCAGACGCCAAGCTCCTGTCCTTGCAGCTTGCAGGGCTGCCTTCGAAGCTCGGGAACTTGGGCGTAGAAAGTGATGCATTTGACGAGAGGTCGACAGAGACCGGCCTCTCCGCTCAGAGTGGAGCAGGGAGGCGGCGGAGGCTCTGATGGGAACTCAATGGCTTCCTGAAGCTCAAAGTGAGTGGGAAGCTGAAGCACTTGAGGCTCGACGAACGGTTGGTGAGAGAATCCGTTCAGTTGTTCCTGCAGACGCCGCTGCAGTTCCTGTTGCTGCCGCTGCGACTCCTGGAGCTGCTGCAGCAGCTGTGACTGTTGCTGCTGGATTATTATCTGCAGGAGAAATGGTTCATCAGGAGACTTCACTGGCTTCCACAGCTCACAAATAGCGAACTGAACAGGCAACATTGCAAGAAACGAGGCTGAATTGCGCCTCCGATAGAATACGAGCGAGTTGCAATCGTATATACAGTACACCCTCGCTAATCCGGTTACAGTTAATAAAATAAGTAAAAAAAATTAAAGATATCCCTGTAACAGGCCTTGGAGATCCATAGAGTTGTGAGATATTGAGGTTCCCACATTTCCTAGACAATCGGCTCATAGATGGCGGTAAGGTTTTCAGCCCTACGCGCCGGCCGCCCTTTAACCCCAAGAATATTCCTGGTACTCATTTCTGTTAGAGGCTGAGTCGACCCCAGGGCCATAGTGCGGCTGAAAGGATTAGGTCAATTGAAAAAAATCCGATTACCTCATCGGGACTTGAACCCGCGACCTTCCGGCTGGTAGCATAGTGCTTCAACCCGCTACGCTACCGCGTGTCCCTTGTTATCCGGATCGAAATATGAAAAATGCTGTTCGCAGATGAGTACATACTTTAAAAGACACGTGACATTTAGGTAAGCTGATGAGTCACTTGTGTGTTCACACACAACATTAACAGCTTCTTCAAACCTGCATTGTGTTGAAAAACAAGTACAACTTCTCAGGCTTCTATCAATGAATAAATGTTTTGTCTTTTTATAGTTCTTAAATAAAGATATATTTTTATTTATTTTCATCTGTACTGCTTATATCATTAGATTCAGATTAGTTAGATTAGTGTTATATTTTTATGGGTAACTTTTGCGTTACTAATCCGGATTATCGCTTAATCTGGATGACCTCTCCCCCTGAATTACTCCGGATTAGCGAGCGTACACTGTATCAGTTCTTTAAAGCACCGTGGTCACTACACCACGTACGTGTATTCTATCTGATGTAACTTTCGGAAACTGCATTTTGCCCACGCATCGCATTTTTGTGTTTCGTATGACTATCACAGTAAACAGCAATTTTCTTTCATTGCTCTGTTTTCACCTTCCAGCCCCCCCCCCAACTTTGTTTACTTTCGGTGCTTGAAATTTTATTTCATTCTCAGCCTACATTCCTTAGTTTGAAAAAAAAAGTACAGTTGAGCTTATGTGATCACCATGCTGACTATGTATCTCCCATATCATCTTTTGAATGCCTGAACCAATATTTATGAAACTCGGTATGTACGAGATGGCACTTGAGCTCATCCCAACGGCGTACTTCATAAATCCTACCCCTCAACCTGTGTGTTTGTATGTGTATACCCCTATAATCGCTAGGCAACGGCTCGGTAAAACGTTACCGTAGCAAGGAATATACACACAACAATTGTGGAGGAATTGTTGGACGCATTGTATTTTATGAGGTTCCTGCGTGTGAAAGAAAGTTGGGCGAATAGTTCTTCCCAGAACTTCTTTTTATTTTATCAGTTTCCTTTCCATTCCTGTTTATCTTCCCTTCCCTTGCCTACTTATTTCCTTCTCCCATTACATCTGCCGTCGGCACACCTCTCGCTGCTTAGAGTCGCTGTCTCCTATTGGTCCGCATGGCCCCAGTACTGGTTTGCCTGCCCAACCACAGAACCAGTTTCCCCTGTGCTCGACATACAATTCTACCCCGGATATAGAGAGAGTGCCTTCCGATACCAAACTACACGCTGCCACTTCCCAGTTACATCCACGAGATCCCAAGACATTAAATATCGCAGGATATCTTCTAGGAGGCAGGAAAAATGTTGTATTATTCAGATGAACGTCAGGCTTCTCCATCCAGGCTAGTGAGCATAGCTCGGATCCTGGGTAACTTCCATACCCGAAACTTTCGTTCCAGACCGTCGGCCTGTTACGTCACCCTGACCCTCTCTATCGCTCTTTCTCTGAAGCTTCAAAGGGAGATGCGGTATCTTCTGGACAGACAAATAACCAACTCGATATGAACCATGACACACAGACACACTGACCTGCTGCTCCACGCTTGAAGCTGCCTGAGCCTGCGCCTGCAACAGCTGCAAGTGATCCTGAATCTGTCGCTGAACCAACTGAACTTGCTGTTGCTGCAGCTGTTCGGGAAACAGCTCCGTCCTGAAGAAGTTACCCTGTGACTGGACACGACCCACGGACAGCAGCAAGCAGAGCGCTGCGAAGTGCGCCATGTCTGGGCGGAGACTGAGAGCGGACTATAGTGTGACCCAAGGACACGACACCCACAGCTGGTGCTGCGTAACGCTCTTCTGGTTGCAGCATGAAGAGGCGCAGGGGGTTGCATAATATCTGCCCGTGACGAGGCCACACTTCGCGACAGCAGGCGCCTACCTGTGAATATCAGGACACACAGACAGTAGCATCGGCCGGTATCGCCGTCCCGTCAGGACAGTAAGAAGGGGAAAACGGAGAAAGTGGAGTAGAAGAGGAAGAATAAGGTATGAGGGAAACAAGGAGGAGTGAAGGAGGGATAGGAGACATGAAAGAAACGTGAAATTAAAAGGTGAGAGGAAAACAAATAACAGGAAGAAAACGGCGATGAAGGAGAGAGGTAAAAATAAGTCGCTGTTCCATTCTGTTATGTCGCCTGTCCATCCGACGAGTGGCGTCTGGAAGGCATAGGGACGTCCCCTTGTGAGGTCATAGCGCCATTGTTAAGCCAGTTGGTACGTGTGAATATGTTGTAGAATTGTGGTGACATGAACAGTATCCCGTGACAAAATATAGCACCACAAAGGAGATGTGAAGGCAAATCACTTTCATAACTGAGCACAGGATGCATATTCCGGCCGTCTTTACCTCCACAAAAGAGTCAGACCGAGCAGAAAGTCGTTCTGGCCATGATGGCCAAGGCCAATACTGAAACGACAAGCGGAGTGTCGATCCTGTGTATTCCAACACGTACATTGTATGCTGGGGTCGCCAATCTGTAGATACATATGCAACAAATCGTTCTCACAGTTGACACCGTCACATACCTCAGGGTTCCTGTTGTATCCCAGCGTTGAAGTCTCCGAGTATAACAGTCTTATTGGGGAATCCCGTTCCTACCTCACAGAGAACACATCGTGTTTCCTTAACTAAGACTAATCGGTTCATGATATCTAAGGAAATGGTCTTGGTTTAGAAGAGTCTGTCTTCTAGGATGTGACGTCGTGTAGTCGGGTAGATTGCTTACAATCTTTCGGAGGACTATACTGTCTTCATCCTCAAGGCAGAAGAGTAATCCGAGGGTGGAAAATAGTGACACGGATGATGGAAGAGAGCGACGAGTTCTTGAACTCAGGACAGTTTACTCTGAGATCCATACGAAACACACAGACACACTGTGGGAAGAATGCGGAGATCTGTAGTGTTAAAGCAGGTACTGCAAGTAGTGATCACTAAGATTTTAAGAGCCAACGACAATGTACGAACTTCATAGTTTTACCTTGAATGGTAGGACTGATGATTATGAATTGGAGAGTGCAGTTGCCTGAAGCTACCAAAGAGCACCCCATATATTTCTAAGGCCAGGGACCTAGACTGCCAAACTGACATGTTCCAGTACATTTAATATGCAATGTGGAAAGTTAATACGGCGTGACCCTATAGAGGATCTCGGAGCAGTCTTACAGTATCCTAGCAACAAATGCATCCGGTTCTTCCTCACGCGGCTAGGCAGTGGCATTGATAATATTTCCTTCCTGCCTTCATTACCTAGCCACGTGTCCAGCATGGTGTGTAGTGTCGCGTGAAGTTTAAAGGCGAAGTTCTATTTCTGCACTCAAACGGCTGACTGATGTCTTTGTAACAGCGTGACGTAATGGTATAGGGCAGACTGCAGATGGGCGAGGCGTAATTCGATGGAGTTTCACTTGTCAACATCTTATTGCCTCACCTCTGTGTCGCACACACGCATAGTTGTTCACTTAAAGCTGTACTGAAATAGGAAACATTGTACTGTATACCGCACGTTACAGAAAACGTAAATTAATATTAACGAACTTACTGGTAATGAAGAAAGCAGTCTTCTGGGATTTGGCACCGTGTATATGTGGTGTTAACCGACGTTTCGGAGGAACGTATCGCCTCCATCTTCAGGGTAGAAGAAAAAGTATATAAGAAATCTGCTAGCAAAGAGACCGTGAGAACCGGTAATCTTACAACTTACTGGTAGTAACTCTTATTTTGAATGCTTGCGTGAGTCCAGTGGACCATGTATCGAGAGACCGGGGTAACAGTTCTGACATAAAATGTTCTCGATTTGTGTATGGTTTCAAATGCATCACCCTGTATAAGATTTTGTTTTGTAACTTGGTAAACAGTGAAACATTTCTGGGCTTACATTTTTCTGCATAACTGAGGCTGGGAGTGGCTGCAGCGAGTCCTGACAAATTTCTACAGAATTTACGGCGGCAGAATTATTTTACAGGCGGAATAGGCCAAACCGCATAATCCAGGATATCTGAAAAAAGACTATTAATTTCTGGGACGTGACTCCGCACAGTCTGGAAGATGTTTACTGACGTTTCGGGTGAACGTACTGACTCCTTCTTCAAAATTGTATTGTGCAGAAGACCGTTCGATTCTGAAGACAGAGGAGTTCGTGTGAAACGTCGGTAAATATCTACCAGACTACACGGCACTACATCCCGGTAGACTATATTCTTCTCAGTTACGGAACTAAGAGCATCAAATCGGACAAAACGAAAGCCACTTTGCAAGTCATTTGCTTGGCCAGATATTCAAATTGTCGGTAACTTAGTGGCTTACTTAGGCAGTTACTTAATTTGTCAGCCTAACAGTCAAACCGAAGTCTACCCTTGTCATGTTCTGGAGGTGCTGGGTTCGAATCTTGGCCTGGACACCTGCTATTCTCAGGTTTTACGCAATTGTCTTCGGTAGTTCCAGGAAAATTCCGGGATAGTAATTTGAATAGGCCACTGCCGATTCATTCCAAATCCTTTCCACTTCATGAACCATCCCACCATTCGATGCTGTAGAATGTACATGCTGACAGCGCCCTAAAGTGACCTGCGAGTCAGGTACCTGACTGGCGCGACATATTGCAATGATCTTCGCAGTTGTTCCTCCCTCCCACAGCTGGAGCTGGCTGCAGTGACTTCAGCTGTGGGAAGAACCCGAAGGCTGCTGGGTATGACCGAATGGAAATGGAGGGCGTCTGGGTGAGGGGTCATACAACTGTCACAGAAGCGAGGAAGCTAGAAAATTGCAGAATTGATTAGGACTGAGATATGTAAGTGTTTTTCTTTTGCTAGTGGGGTGGGACTAAGTCCCTTGTACTGCGGCCACTTCTGGCTTATTGTGCCAGCCCCAGATGATAGGTGAGGGTGACTGTGGAGCAATTGGTGGAATGAAGATTGGCAGGGGAAACCGAAGTACTCGGAGAAAACCTGCCCCAGCGCCACTTTGTCCACCACGAATCCCACTTGACCAGACCCGGAATCGAACCCGGGCCGCCGCGATGGGAAGCCAGCGACTAACCGCTTGAGCTATGGCGCGGCCAAGATATGTAAGTTAGTGGAAGTGTGAAGCACCTGAATGACTGTACAGAAGACACATGGAAGGAGTAGAACTCACGTCGTATTTTGGTTTTAAACGACAATTGATCAAATGGAAGACGTAAATATCGGTGGTAGGATATTATTAAAATTAATCTTAAAAATAGAAGATGTAAACTGAAACAGGGAAGCAACGCTTTTGTGATACACGAAGACTTGATAGTTCAGAATCGCGAGCAATGGATCAAATTAAACTGGCAAATCAGTAGGGGCTGCTAGCTTAAATTAATAAACGTGTGCCCAGGGTTAATGAATATATGAAAAGTTATATTCATTTTAAGGGATACACATAAAGCACTGCCTATTTTTCCCGTCCACTTTGGTGTACTGGGGTTTATCCGCCACTGCTTCCATCACACCTACGCCTTTTTTCGAGGTGAAATAATCCAACGCACCATACGCGCATGCGTCATCCGTCACATCAGCCTCACTTTCACTGCTGATGTTACCTGCTGCCGAGCCCTACAGGCTGTTCCTCAAGTCCTGAGATCCTGAGCCTTGCTGCGCCGGGTAGACGCAGGGATGTCGGGCCTAAATTATTAATTTCGAGAAAATGCATTTCTTGATACTTTTACCGGTTATTTAGTGGTCGCTACTCAGGGTCAAATGATCACTTGAGAGTGGAAAACGAATTGGAAAGGACCTGCTTGTTTTGTTATATGCATAAAAGTGAAGTCGTTCCTGTGCTTCATTGAGGACCCCGTCACTAAGACGTATAGGGAGTGGAGTTTGGTTCCATGTATTCTTAACGGCACTAGTCAGCTTCACGCTCCGGTTGCTATACCCCGGTATCTCTTGTGTAGGAGGTTTGGTGGGTTGCAGAGCTGGGCTGGATGCTACAGAGAAATATCTTGTCCCCGACGAGAATCGAAACCCGATTCCTCGGTCATCCAGTCATTACCCAGTCGCTGCAGCTACTGAGCTATTCAAGCTCAAAGCTATACATCATAAGCACAATGGGCTGGAGACGAGCCAATGGAACGGGGTTGACTTTTTAGGCACCCGGTAATGGCTCCTATGTTTATGGAACATCCGATGCATAACTTGGGCTCCAGAACAAGATCAGTAGCCTCCCACACGGAGAGGCTGTAAGAAAGTGAAGATACTCGTCGGGAGATCTTCATTTGTTCGGGCATCACACGGCAGCCCAAAACTGACTGACCGTCTGACTAGGCAACTGTTGGGGATATGAGGTTCTCACGCTACTGAGGTTCCCGTCTGTAACACTGGGTAGATTATTCCACTGGGCACTCCAGTTTCCCCTGCCAGACCCGAGCTGGTCCGTTAGCCCGAAGGGAGGCCACAGTATTGAGGGGCCCAGTGTCACTTCACTGTGTGGTGTTCTTACTGTCTTGTGGGATGTGACACCGTGTAGACTGGCAGACAGGTACCAACGTACCGAACTAACCCTCTGTCTCCATCTTTAAGGTGCAATAAGATGAAGGCAACTGCTCCCCACCAACCTACCAAATTACACGGCGTCGTATCCCCGAATTCTGCGATCTTAAGTAACTGTTTAGTCACGTGGTACATGGTCCCTCTTTGTTACTGACCACCTTACAAGGCCGTCACTGTCCAGACTGTAAAGCGCTGAATGGCAGGATGACAGATAAATTCGGAAGAACTTGAGAGGCAGTGGTCGTGGCCTAATCTAAGTATTGTCCCCGCGCAATTATCACGAGGCACTAAATAAAACCATGAAATTGGTAAGTTAGGATAACCGGTGAGATGCCCTCGCCGGGATTCGAAACGAGCATCTCTCGGATACAAATCAGAAGCATTACTGCTGCGCCAACCTGGCCGGCGGTGCACCTCGACCGCTGATAGTTGCACCTTGGAGCCACTGTCAAGTCCAGGTCCATGTAACGTAGCTGTCAGTAGAAACGAGCAGCAAAACAAAACTTCAATAATGAAGCGGAGAGAATCGGGAAGGGTACGATCGTGACCTACTAACGCAGCATTTGCCTGGAGGGACTGACGAAACCCATAAACATCTGTCGGCTCAGGGCCGTGACCTCCAGAATGCGAAGTCAACAGTTCCATCCCATCAACCTCACATTCTCACAACCCACTCCTCATTTATCTACTTTAATATTATATCCTCCTCGGCCCATAGTCTTATGAACATTTGTGTACGTTTGTTTTCTTTCTCTCGTGAGTCACGACTCAACTATAGCGCAAGGCGATAGTCCCGCAACACACACATGTCGGAGAAGTCTCCTACGCACAAGGCGAATCCAATAACTGCTTTTTCGGGAGAATGATTCGTCCTGACGACGCAGTATCAACTGCACAGGTTATATAGAGCTAGGAACTATGGAAACTCACAAACTATCGGTCAGAATAACTGGCTATAGGGCTGAGGTTTGAACCAAGTACTTCTGAACACGAAGCAGCACTGTCAACCACTACACCAAGACGTTGGGAAGATTAAGGTAGGTCATACCTGTAGCATGGGTGAGGATATGAACTGCTGCAGCTTCAGACCACTACGAAGTTGAAAGTAAGCATAATATTAAAATAGTGGTTTTGTCTATAGCTAGATATCTGCTTGGTGACAAGCAGCATGCCAAGTATCGGATCCATAGGAGAGGTTTAGGGGATTGTTACGGGAAACAGGTAACCGATATAGCTCAGTTGGCATAGTGATTTCGCTACGGACTTCCGGACTTCCGTTGTATATCTTTTCCTCAACGCAAAGACAGGCTCTGGAGTCCGCTCAGCCTCCTACGCAATGGGTTCCAGGGGTTTATTTCCACCCGGCGGTGTAGCGGCCATGATTAAGAATGCGTGGAGCTATACCTCCACTCCGCCATAATTGTGTTTAATAATGTGGTGGGACATGAACTTACTGTACAGACCTGAGTGAGTGCTTCTTGAGAAACCGCGAGCTGCTTAGCTGCTCAAGAATTGCTCAACGTTTCATGAAACCCGAAGGTTCATTACCATGTTCACAAGAGCTAGAGGTACATTACTGGAAAATGAATATTATGAACGCCAGATTTTGGGATAATGGCTGTGATTCAGTCCTGCTGGTAGCCATGATGATACAGAGGTCTCTGTGACTTCGCACCACAATTGACAGTCTGGTGATTAATAAAAATAACATCTGAAAGTTTGTGACAATGACATTTTCCATCTCTGTTTTCTTTTATTTCAAGCACAACGTTTCGCAGACTGGATTCTGTCTCCGTCTTCCTGTAGAAACCTACTCGGTTGGGCCCAGTCGACAGACTGCCAAATGAATCCGAAACGTCGTGTTTTAAATAAAAGAAGAAGGCGATGGATAATATCCAAAAACTCAGTAACTGATGGTTAATGTGTTAACCGTGCATCTATGAAGATATGCAACATATTCTAATTTTGTATTAACTCACTAATGCACTCGTAATAACAAGGATCTGATGAACTCTACCGCAGTAACACTCACCCGTTAGTCTACCCTGATGATAATAAACTGTGTGTATGAAATGTATATTGCCAACATTAAGCCAGCAATACAAGGCAACAACAGACACAAACGACGATTACAGAACTCAATGCAAGAAGAACTGTGACGAGGTTACTTCAAGATGTAAACTTGCTAATTCGAACTGTTTTTATTTAGTCGAACAGTACATAAACTGTAATAGATATTATGATGCTGATACTGCATCCTAGTACACACCGCTCTCGATACACAGCGCGGCGTGGTGAATCTTGTATTCACTGCCAAAGACATCTGGATTTAGTCCTGGAAATAAAGGTAACACAATGATCCAACTGCCGTGGTATTAACTTAAATGACACAGGCCAGAGCAAAATGTGATATGTAGATTTAGTTATACAGAACCTGGCGTGAGGTAATCAGTAATGAGAGTGAGGGTTGTTATGAATGATAGACGAAACCTCTATGCAGTGTCGAAGTTAATTTTGAGTGCATCTTAACATTCACGTCTCCTGTACACCTCCATTTTGAGGCGCATGTGAATAGAAGGGATCAGAGAAAAGTGATGACATTTCAAGATGCTACTTTGGGCATCTTATATATTGCTGCTTGATATTTAAGAACGTTATTATGTGATCTAGTGGTCAGAGTTCCTAGCTACATAACCAGAGGTGCCGGGTTCGATTCCCGGCGCTACCAGATTTCTGGGAAGTAGTGGATCTGGAACGTGATTTACTCAGCCTCGTGAGGATACCTGAGGAGTCACTTCAAGGAAATAGCGGCTCCGGCCTAGAAAATCGAAATTAATGGCCGTGGGGATTCGTCGCGATGACCACGAGACACTCTCTATCCGCTAAAGTTGGCACTAACTTCGCCTAAAAACGGCGGTCGCTCGGTCGATATAGTTCGCTTGCGGACTGAAACCACGGAGTCATATTAAATATAGCATCAAACGCAGCAAAGGGGCGAATACACATATATTTCACTTCATTATTTATTGAGAGCATCCTCAGAAATTACAAAGGCAACCCAAAGGGTGATTAAGGCAAGCACGGAACTTAATTTCAACAATTCTAGCCCTCTTCCCTAGAAATAGAGTTTCAAATGAATGTCCTTCTTTACAACATAAAGAGTAAATCCTCTTCAGCACTAAGCGAATGAAGTTCGGACTTCCACGGTGCACAGAAGCATTGCCTGTCTATAGTGTGTTGGCAACTCTAATATGCAATGAATCCCTTAGAATTGCGCAATCAAAATTTATTTCAACAAAATTTCAGTAAGAGCAGAATAAAAATAAAATAAATTATGAAGCGTTGATTGGACTTTAATGCTTTACGTTAGGGGGCACGCGGTAGCGTAGTTGGTTGAGGCACTATGCTGCAGGCCGGAAGGTTGCGGGTTCGATTTCCGATGAGGTCATTGGATTTTTTCAATTGACCTAATCCTTCCAGCCGCACTATGGCCCTGGAGTGGACTCAGCCTCTAACAGAAATGAGTACCAGGAATCTTCCTGGGGGTAAGTGGCGTTCAGCGCGTAAGGCTGACAATCTTACCGCCATCTGTGAGCCGACTGTCTAGAGAAAATGTGGGAGCCTCGACGTCTCACAACCCTATGGGCCTCCACGGCCTGTTATAGGAATAGCTTTACCTCCAATACACTGCGTTGTACTAAAGGTTCCGCCCCGTACAATCACAATTCAATCATAAAATCCTATACGGTACAGAAGAGCAGCGCTTGTAAACAAGCACTTTTCATTTAAACGGCGACAGCTGATAACAGATTTGCTTGCAGATCCATCTAACAATAGAAACAGTACTACCTGCAACCTGTCCGTAATGTGATCTGCCGGCTCACTAAATTGCCATCCCACCCAGCAGGAAAATGATTTTCTTATATAGTGAGGTTATGTTTGCAACAGAGTTTAATTTGCGTTCGTAATGAGCTTTTGATACTGGGGTGACGGGAAAGATCATGCACCGTTCCCATCCCTCCCCAATATTTGTAAATGTCGCAGCACTCACCTCAACTACTACAGGACCAGACTCGACTCCAAACCAGAACTCTGAGAAGGACTTCACAACGGTGGCCCTGCAAGGGAAAGTTGTATTTAAAATAGTCTTTGTGGTGCAGTAAATGATTCACTTGGATTTACAGTGCTGCCACCTGGAAGCTTATTGTTGTACTAAACAAGATCATTCAAGAACACAAAACTGTCAAGTGGATTGGTTGTGGTGGCCTGATGCCATTGCCACCATGATCACCTAACTTAACTCCTTAGACATCTCGTTACTGTGCCCTATGCCTCATTTCCTACAGGTTAGGCATGAGTATGCCTCTACATGTACACATCATGCAGAATCTTAACAGTCATCAAGCAGAACATAAACACTTTACTTACTGGATAAATATGCCTTGTACGTTTCAGCTGTATAGGGCCATTACCAGAGGCTTGCATGTTAAAGAGGGTATTGCTTAGCATACATTAATCTACAGCAGTAATATTTACATTTAAATCCCATTGTAACTGAAGAGGAGAGAGCTCTAACGGCTGTTGTGCCACTCTAGCACAGTACACGGACATACAATGAGACAATAACATATCAATCATGTTCTGTATGGAGCCTACATACAGAAAGCAACATCAACAGAAGCCAGGACATCTATAGACTACGCAGTCCATCAGCAAAGACCTCTCTACCCTCTCAGCTATAAAGAGACCTAAAGGAAACTGCTGCAAGTACACTATGGAATCCTCCAATAAGATGTCAGCGCTGTTGGTAGCCGCATAGGCACAGTTTATCAAGTAATTATGCTTCTAACTACTACACGTTATACTTCACATTCAGTGCCACCTCATTATCAATGTCACCAGCATTTTGTATGCAAAATATTGACTATCAGTTGTTATGGTGGTTCATTCTTGATGTTGATTCTGCTAACAGGTGTTTACATCGTGTGAATGTGGGCAGTTTTGTCGACGATTCGAAGGTACATGCTGCGCCCATCTTCAGGATCGAAGCAAGCAGGGTAAGTGTGCATGTATATAAAGGTTTCGGTCAAAAAGACCCATTTGCGGGAAGATAGGGACTATGTAAGATTTGAGATAGGGACTCCTGTTAACTGTCCCATTGCATGGGACCGATACCAGTCCCTATGGTTCCCCCCGTGAGATCCATTGGACTGACCCACGTTGCTCACTCGGAGGGGGCACGTGTCTCCGAAACGCCGGAAACACTGCCCATGAGCAGAGGCGAGCGACACACAGTGAAGCGCCTCTATTGGGGCCTGAACTCACCTGAACCTCACTGTGGTCGCCTCTTCCGGTGCCAGCCAGCGGAAGCTGAACTGAGATATGGGGTCGTAGCTGATGTAGCTGACGGCGTTCTGTGGACAGACATGACACATGGGTGTGAAACTTGGTCACTCACTGGGACATATTATCTGCAGTTAACATATAGCAAACTGGACCTACCTAATTTTAAATCTCATAAACTTACACAATTACGTTGATTCAATCAAAGGCGGTACAATGGGTTAGACATGTAGAACGCAAGGGACAATTAAATGACTCGTTCTATAAGTCGCGAGGGATGACACCACCTCAGATACTAATGGGAGATGATAATATTAAAATAGATACCGAGCAATTTATTATTTACCACAAGGTTTACACTTAAACCCGTTACATTTCGATGATCAAGAATGGATGACTGTGAAGGATGAATTATGATAGATCTGGAAGTCGCGATGGGCTAATTACAAGCATTACTCTTTCCCGGCAAGTTTGGCGAGATTTAAAATGTTAAAAATTCGAGAAACCATAGTCAGTATCCGAGCCACGATTCCAATCCGATATCTCCCAAGCGGTAACCACTACACCACGTTGCTCGGAAGGACTGTATTAAACCAAGAGGTTGTACAGTAGATCGAACTGGCTCGGAGTGCCGTCAAGTAGCGGCTCAGTTCCGCAACAAGGGATTTCTCGATCAAATGATTAACGATCACTTCCTGAAGGAACGTTCTGTATAACAACATTGACTGGGTCACGTGTCTCTACTTAGCACATGCACATTTGAGATAGTTTTTGTTTATTGCTAGTGGAGTGCGACCAAGTCCCTTGTACTTTGGCCACTTCTGGCCTATTGTACCAGCCCCAGATGATAGGTGAGGGTGATTGTGGAGCAGATGGTGGAATGACGATTGGCAAGGGAAACCGAAGTACTCGGAGAAAACCAGCCCTATCCCCACTTTGTCCACCACAAATCCCACTTGACCAGACCCGGGATCGAACCCGGGCCGCCTAGGTGGGAAGCCAGCGACTAACCGCTTGAGCTACGGCGTGGCCTTTTTGAGATACTTACTAACATTACAGTTCATGGGGCATTTAGGCGGTAAGTTCCTTTCATGAGGGTTGGCAGCAGTTGCAAATTATTCGCGTAAGTCCTCTGTTCCATGGAGCTTGCATGAATAATTACGTTCTCAGTCTACCCCGGTGACCCCGGAAACATGTAAATAATACACAAACAGACTATGACGGATTTTATTTGGGAGGTATCCGTCTCGAATCCCGGCCATAACACTTCCTTTTATTAGCGTTAATGTGATACTTTGAGGCATGAATAAGAGAGAGGTACAGAAAGAAAGATAGGGAGAGAAGATAAAGTGGGGGAGGTGGTGAGAGACAATTAATTTGGGGTGGGGCAAGAGAATGTGTCCCCTGTGAGGTAAGAAATTCATTTATATATTATTTAGAAGAACTTCAACGCTCAAGGAAAAAGTTTCTTGAGCCTTCGAGATCAGCTCATTAATATATACAAGTTCAGTTCGTGCCTCACAGGAAACACATTACGTCTCCGCTACAAAGCCCAACCGGTTAATGTTGTTTATTGTGAGAACCATATGGAACCCACAGATACACTCTGTGGGCAGAGAACTCAGTCCGTGCCTTACAGGAAACTCATTACTTCTCAGCTACAAAGCCCAACCGGTTACTGCTGTTCAGGGATACAGTCGCTGTTTATTGTGAGAACCACACGGAACACACAAACACACTCTCTGGGCAGAATTTCATGTCAAGGTAGGTGGCACATATAGTTACCACTTCTAGTACTTACGTTCGTCCCTTTGCCGCAGTTGGTCAACGTCACGTGCTTGTCGTCAGATGACAGGAAACGTCCTACTGGCTCGTCGTTCCCGTTGCGGGCTTGGACGAAGAGGCCCCTAAACTGCACGTCATCCAGACCGGCCAACTCGACTGCAAAGACAGATGTTGTTTAGACATGGGGATCGGCTAGTCATGTAACGCACAGAACACAGGGGTTACACACGAAAGATCCAACAGAAATGCAAGATCTCTGCTGTCTCATGGGGCTGGAACTTATTATGTCAGAATCACGTGGGGACCTAGACCCATGGAACCGTCGCCATTTCTAGAACATCTGTTTATGAACTTAAGTCAAAGCCGCTTAAGAATATACGTACTCTTCGCCTGATAGTGTTCAGAACAGAATAATATTGTTAGCCTCCTTTCTTAATTTTCAAAAAATAAAAGTAAGCTTATGAGATTGCCATGCTGTCTGTGTGTGTGTCCGTGAATACTTCACCGTCAACTTCTGAATGCCTCAACCAATCTTTATGAAACTGGGTATACATATCACGGCACCTGAGTCCATCTCAACGGCGTTCTTCATAAATCCCTCCCATCAGTCTGCCTCTCTATGTGTGAATCCCCTTACCGTTGCTAGGCAACAGCTGGGTAAAAACGTTACCGCTGCTGCCAATAGATGCGTGGTTTTCTATGCGATCCGTGTCCTATCGAAGAAAGTTGGAGAGTACTCGTAGTTCTTCCCGAACTTCTTGATTCTAATGTTTCCTGTTCTTTGGGATATTACGAGTACCATTTCTTCCCAGCTTTGATCCTTGCTACAGATGCCTCATTCCTACCTGTCACCTGGCCCCCGCGGGCCACCTTCACAGGAGAGGCGGAGACTTTGTAGGGCGCGTCCGAGTTCTGCGGCAGCGAGTTGTTGTGGCTGGGCAGCATGCTCTGGCACACGGAGCTCAGATTCTGGTGCACGTCGGCCAGCGGCGTCGTGGGCGCCTCCGTCGTCACGGCGAAGGAGATGAGTCGATTCGGATCGTCCGGGATGGGCGAGCCGGCGACGAGGGACAGCATCGCCACCAGTACGCTGTGAAACAGAGGGTTCTGCGTTCGAGTCTGACTGTGCACAAATGTCGTCGGTTTCCTTAACACTGCAGGCGTATGCTGCACCACGCCATGAAGTGTTGTCTAGAACATATCCTTGTTCACTGTCCAGTACCAACCCACTACACAGTTCCTGCAGGCAGAAGTAAACTGTCCCGCTGCTTAGTTAAGTACGTATGGAGAAGTGGAGGTACAGAGCTATGCATTCTTAACTTCATTACTACACGGAGATAAGTGGTTAGCTTCAGCCCCGGCCGCTTTGCCCTCGGGGAAACTAACCCCCCTCCCCCAGTGCCTTTTGGGTACGAGGCTAGGTGGGCCACAGAGCCGGTTTTGATGCTGTGGAGAAGAAATCTCATTTCCCTTCCGAGAATCGAACCCCGATTCCATACTATACGGATCCGTTTCTGGGGTTTGTGTTGGCGAGCAAATTTGGTACAGCACAGTTAAGACATCCACGTTTTTAGGCAACATTAGTCACGTGTTATAACCTGAGAGGTTAGCCCCGCTCCTCTGGTTCAGCATTGGTCCCGAGGGTTGTAACCGTGACGAGTTTCTTCGGCTTATCCTAAGCCCCTTCCAGGGAAATCCAGGCTCCCTTGAGCATCCTGTCGAACTCATTATTCACTAGTCGCCCTAGCCAGCGGTGGCCACATCTGCTGAATATTAGACGTCAGGGAGCCCCAGACGTGCACTGGATGGCGTACTCCGTTCTCGAGCCACAGTTTAGGCAGCGTTACACGAGCGCACAAAATGCGTCTGTTGTAACGAACGTCATGGCGTCCGTTGTAGAAATAAACAAGAAGAGAATGGTACACTTTCTTCTGGCTCCATTGCAGACAAAAAACTACGCACCGCATTCTGCAACTGTGTGGTGTCCTCAGCAACGTCCGTCATAAAGTACGTTCGTTACAAAGGACGCATTTTGTGCGCTCGTGTGGACGCTGCCTTAACCACGCCTGTTAAATACGCACTTCAAAATTACTGACGGCTTGCTTAAACCGTAACAGAATGTCTTTTTGACAAGTCAATGTCCAGTATGCCTACTCGCCTGCCCTTTTAACCTTCCGGAGCTCGGAATCCATCTCCATAATACATAAGAATTTAGCCCATACCTCAAAGGAGGTTCATTACGTCTCCGCTACAAACCCCAACCGGTTAATGCTGTTTAGGGAAACAGTCGCGGTTTATTGTGAGAACCATACGGAACACACAAACACACTCTGCAGACAGAATGCAGAGCTTTCTAATGTCAAAGTAAATGGTACATATAATTACCACTGAGCTGTAGAATTATCCGCTGCAAGTCGCTTACCTTACGCTCAATGACTCCATCTTGCGGGTGATCAAACTCTGCATGCAACTCGCAGCGACCGCTTCTAATATACACATCCTTCCCTTCGTCCCTCCGCCCTACCCGCTCTCAGACTACGATAACCACTGTGCGCTCCCAATATGCCTAATCACACTACTTTCGACTCATCGCGAACCCCTTCTAGGCGTTACGTCAGTGAGCGTTTGTTTCCTCGTCCTGTTTGTCAGGCAGAAGACATAGAAGTCTGACAAACAAGGTGCTGTAAAGTGTCTTCATGGTTAAATTTCCTGTCGATGTTTCAACTGATCAGATTTCTTGGCTACAGAACTGATTCTTAAAAACAAAGTGGTAGCTATATGTACTACTTGCTTTAAAGCTAAGAAATTCCACATTCTACCCCAGTGTATTTCGTACGGTTATCACAATAAACAGCGATTGTCATCTAACAGCATTAACCGGTTGGTCGTTGTTATGGAAACGTACTGCGTTTTCTGTGAGGTAGTCTTTTTAGTTCCTTGGGGTGGGGTGAGACTGAGTCCACTTGGTAAGTCGGACACTAACTCGCCTATTTCTGTGAGGCATGAACGAATTCGCATGTATTGAAGACTTCTCTCTTCTGGGAAGTAACTGAGGGGTGGGGGCGAATCTGAAGGCTCCTAGAGCCGTCAGACAGTCCCGTGGGACTCGGAACCAGGAATCACTGCGCTGGCGAGGACAAGCAGCAATTTACTGAACTGGACCGGGAAATATGGCCATGTATTCACTGAAAGTCAACCGACGTTTCGGTGGAACATTTCGGCTAAATCTTGAGGGTTGAATAAGCCAATCGAGCCTGCTACATTTCTTACTCCGCTTATTCTTCGAACCTGAAGATGGAGGCAATATATTCCTTTGAAACTTCGGTTGATTTTGGCATTAGAACCTACAGCTATCGCTGTATGTATTCTTTGGGCGGTTAAGCTCAGACCGTTAAGTGACTAAGCCACCTTGCGGAGTAAGCTAAGTGTGCTGAGAGAGGCAATGCGGTTGGGACGCGAAGCTGACCACTCACCACTATAACTCCACTCCCCCATACAGTGCTCAGTTACTCACAGAAACAGCAGGAAGTGCGATAACGGCGAGGGACATGACACTTACAATGCGGTCACGAGCCTCAGTAAGGCTCGACAAACAGACGGACGGACCGAATTACTTCGTAACAGGGCCTATACTTGGGCTTAGAGCAACAAACAAAAGAATGCGCAAGCTCGCAGGAGCAGAGAGTCGTGATTTACTGAAAACGCCTGAAAAGCGCCAATGAAGGCGTCAACAGGCCGAGGTACGAACACACGTTCCGCTTAACCATAGTGTTCAGGTGTAATGTTGGTAAACAGTGCTGAGTAACGTTCAAACCGAACAGCGTCAGGTGTGATAACGGTCAGTTAGGAAGATGGCGCGCAAGGAACGTGAAATCCCGACAAAAACGGAAAGTTTATAAGCGGCCATGCAGATTCTGACTGTGCTTCATCAAGCACCACGCCATGGAGAGTGGGATGGAGTGGAGGTGTATCTCCACGCTCATTCCCATAACTGGCATGAGATGGAGGTGAGTACTCAGCTTCACGTCCCGTCCGCTTCATCCCTGGGGGGTTCCCCATTGCGAAGAGAAAAATCTTTGCACCTGCCGGAAATCGAACCACAACTTCCCGGTCATTCCCAGACCTGACTGCTGTGGCAAGACATGACAGCCTCAGGAGGAAGGAAGCCACAAGGCATGCTTCCTGAAATGACGTCATAGCCATAGTTTGCTGCTTATTTCATTGCATTGCGACTCCGTACGGTGTGCAACACGCGGCCTGTGTTCCGTAAGAGGCGCGGAAACCCTTGAACGTTTCAGGGAACGCGGACCGGACGTTGCCTCACGGAATTTGTTATTGTTGTTATTACTCGGAAGTGATGTGACAATATTCCATTTCCTCCTTAAATGCAGTTACACCGAGCAAGGCTGCCTCTGCGGTATTGGTTCCCGACTTGTATTGAGGAGGCGTCTGGTTCGAATCTCGACCGTGTAACCGCTTATTTTGACTGACGATTTCGTTGTCTTCCTCAGGTCCTCCAGGCAACAGCAGGGACAATACTTCAACTAAGGCGACGACAGGTTCCTATCACATCCTTTCCAATTCATTATTCACTATTCACTGATTATCCTACCAAGTGACAGTGTACGGCATAACCTCAGATACTGAAGACGTCGCGAAACAAATAATATAAACCATCGATATAGGCTGGGAATGTAGTATGGGCGGAAAGAATAAGAGCACACAGAATCCTTCTGAGGAAACCCTTTGAGAACTACGAAGTTCGAGCGGTAACTTGAACGATAATATTAAAATGGCACCAAAAACTATATGCTTCAGTGGACTCGAATAATCTGATCGAAGATTATAAGTTTAAACGTGTGATTTTATTTAAGCGGTGCTGAAACTTCAGGTTCCAACAGCCGAACAGAACTATGACATTCACTGCGAACATATCGGGTAGGGAAAACAGTTCTGTTTCGACACAGTTCCAGGGCACAGTGCGGGAGTGCCTGGAACTGGAGGCGACAGAACAGGGTCGCTTTGCATGGCAACACGCGATGTCGTGCGCTGAACTGACAGCCCGCGTTATCCCGCACACAAGAGCCCAGAACTGAAACCACTGGTACCGACCAAGTTCCCTTGTTTCGCGAAGTTAAACACGAACTGGGGAGAGGACGTATGGGGGAGGTGAGGTCAGGCTCCCACATTCTTAATCTGACCACGAAATGGATGCGAGCTTCACACTTTGGCTCACGTGTTCTGGAATAAATGTCCCACTCGCAGGGCCCCGGATTCTATCAGTACAGAGATCGTAAATGTCCTTACAAAGATTCCAAACAAGACCGTCAAAATCTAAGTCAGTCACTATACTGACTGAGCTATCAGTTTCTGTAGCGGGGAAACAGTGTGCTTTCTGTGAGGTGGGAACTGAACTGCATATGAGGTTGAGAGCATTTCCATGTTTCAAACGATTAGTGACAGACAGGCGATTTGTATCATGCGTAAATTATTCTCAAAAAAGCAATGAAATTAGACTATACTGGACCTCAAATATCAAGTTTCATCGAAATCTGTTCAGTAGCTTCTGGTACGAAAGATGTGAAGATTAGCCGCTGTGCAAAATCTGAGACTTACATGCAGGTCGGCACGGAAATAAAAGTCTTCTGGGACCTGACGCCGTGTGGTTTGGTAAATTTTCATATTTTCTGAAGATGGAGGCAGGAAGTTCCTCCGAAACCTTGAACACTACCTACAAGAATACACGATGTGACACATCCTTCACTGTGGTTATCTTACACAATACAAAACGAAAGGTCCACAGATCTGAGGTAAAGGTAAAGTTGAGTGAATTTACCGACTACACAACACTTTTTTATTATCACTACATGTTTCGACCTTAAGAGATCATCTTCATGTGTTTATACCTGAAGATGACCTCTTAAGGTCGAAACATGTAGTGATAATAAAAAAGTGTTGTATAGTCGGTTAATTCACTCTACTATTGATTAAACACATAACAGGATGCAAGAAACGATTAAAGGTAAAGTTGTCCCTGTGCTCAATGAATTAAGCACTACGCCATGAAGGTGTATGGGGGAGTGGATGTATAGATCCACATTTCCTTGACTTTCGGTACTAGCTGAAGGTGAGTGGTCAGCCTCACGCACCGGCCGCTTTAGCCCCGGGGAAAAAGCACCCGGTACCCATTGGGTGGGAGGTTGCGTGGACCCCAGAGCCGGTCTGGACGGTTTGGAGGAGTGAAACTTCTTGACCCTACCGTGACTCGAACTCCGACTCCTCAGTCGTCCATCCCATAGCCAGTCGCTATACCGACTACGCCGCCCCGGGTTCTAATTACGTGACTCAACGAACTGGTTAGCTTAGCGGTAACATTCTAATCTTATATTCTGTGTGTGTGTGTGTGGGGGGGGGGGGGTACCCTGACTGAGGTTCTCGTTGTTCGTATCAGTTCCTCATGACAAACGCTGGGATATTACCTCTATTAAGCCACGACCGCTTCCTTCCAAATCCTTTCCAATTCGTTACTCATCAACCATGTTAACATTCTGCACTGCTGACAAGGTCATGAGACAATCCATGGCAGACCTATATGCGTTATGAGATTAGGCAGTGTGAGTGAACCTTGAGGGAAGTGATATAAAAGCCTAGTAACAGTTGCGGCAGGTATCCGAGACGAAGTATAAAGTATCCTGACTGAGGTTCGCGATTTTACTCCGCACCTCCAGGCGAATACCAAGCGTACATAAATTCCGGTCACAGTCACTTCTTGCTACATCTTTCGCAATTCAGTAATCCCACAATTCGACGCAGGCAGGCCACTATCAGCGTCTGACTCCGTAACCAGCAGAACGCCGGCTCAGAGATGAAGCCACCGAGGATGTGATACTGTGCTGCGTGCCCCTCTGCACCGCCGTTTGGTACACCACGAACCCCACGCGGGGTTACCGGGGATTGACCCTGAGGTCTGACCAGCGTGCTTGCACCACGCCATGAAGACGTATAGGGGAGTGTATGTATACATCCACATATTCTTGACCTTGGCTCTACCTGGAGGTGAGCGGTCAGCTTCACGCAGAGGGCACTTTACCCACGGGGAAAGATACCCCCGGTACCCATTAGATATGAGTGTGGGTGGGCCCCAGAGCTGGTCTGGACTCGGTGGAGAAGAGAAAATTCTTGACCCTACCGGGACCCGAACTCCGACCCCTTGGCCGTCAAGCACGTAGCCAGTCTCTATACCGACTGCGCTACCACGGGTGTACATTTACAACTACATTTTCATGATTTATGTATATTTAATGACGTATCATAATTTGGAGTCACGTCACGAACTGAACTGAGGAGGAAATGGGTAACCCCCGCTCTGCTGACGTAGTTCAGCAGCAGGCCTGTTCGTGGAACAGCTCTGATACGGAAGGAGGAAAATATGGACACGAGTATCGGACGCTGTGTCAACAGGTAGCGCTGCGGTCGTTACGCATTGCTGGGGGCTCCTGCGTCACCTCCAGCACATAAACATTACACTGCAGTCGTCGCCCCAGTAGGCACCTTCACAGCACAAGAAACAACCACCCAGTCCTGTAGCTACATACACAGACGGCACGTCGAGATGACTCGTGTCAGGGCTTGGGTTCTGATCTCTGCGCGTGCCTTGTGCTTTGCGCCACTTCCTAGAGGTAAATGTCGACATAAATTGGGCCATATCCTTTCCAATTCATTATTCACTAATCATTCATTTCCAGTCAGTGACAGCGTCGCGTAAGAAATTACAAATAAATGAAAATATATAAAACTGTAATCTTTCCTGCTGTTTTGTTTGGTTGTGAAACTCGGTCATTCATTTCAAGGAAGAAGCACAGACTGCGGGTGTGTGAGCGCAGGGCGTTGAGGGGAATGTCTGGATGTAACAGGGAGAAAGCACCACGAGAATCAGGAAAAATACACAATGAGAAGCTTTATCATGTGTACTTCTCGCCAAATATTGATTAGGGCGAAGATGTTAATTATGTGTTGAGCGGAACATGTAGCACGCATGGAAGTGACGAGAAATTTTAATCGGACAATCTGAAGGGAAGAAACCACTTGGCATACCTAGGCATATATTAAAGAATAATATTAAAACAGAGGGCGTAAACATAAGCTATGAGTTTTTGTACTGGATTCATCTGGCTCAGCATAGGGACCAATGGCGGGCTCTTGTGACCACGGTGATAAACCTTGGGGTTACATAATATGCTTGGAATTTATCGTCTAGCTGAGCGACTAACAGATTCTCGAGGATAGCTGTGATCCATGGAGTACTTTTCGCGTCAGCAACAGGATGATGCAATGTTAAGTTTGTCCCTTGTAATCACGGTTTTTCTCAGTCCATCCGGGCAAACCAGGGTAGCACATCAACTGGGGTAAGGCCACTTATTTGCTAGTCACTCCATTCAGATGCTTTCAGCGTCGTTAAACAAACCGTAGATATGCAAATGAATTCAATTTTGCTACCCCGTTCTTCTGAGGGAACTTTCAGACCTGTCGTCATTGTGCCTTCTGCGTCACGCACACAGGTACTGCGTGAAACACTGCATTTTGTTGTTACTGTGATGAGAAACCGGTACATTATTATTATTTTATTGCAATATGGTAGTCACCTGGTTGCAGTAGACCTTACACGGAACAATACAAAACAAAGTACATACAATAAACACGGTACACACAGTGCAAATCCAAAGATATGAAGTTATAAAAGGGCAGGTGCTTGTGTTACGTTTCACTGCACTCGAACAAGGACACTTCACATTACTTCACTTGTCTCCATTCAAACTCCGCCTAAGGCCTCTTGTAACAATTTCCTTAACCCTCTTTCTAAAAGTGTTTAGTTTACAAGGGGAAAGACGCTAGTATGCCTGCAGGTAAACTGTTACAATGTTTTATGGTCTTATTTACAAAGGAATATTTGCCAACATCTGTGCATTGTCTCCTACTCCTAACTTCCCAACAGTGCTCGTCCCTACTCAGGTAGCATGGTTCAAGCAGGCTGCACAATCGCCAGCCTCATTCTCTCCTGCCTAATTGTTACCACGCAACCAACTCCATGGAACTGCATGGTAACTGAAGGCTCGCTATATTATCCACAAAAGGTCATTGTTGTTTTGACACAAATTTCAATAATGTCCTCCCATCTACGTCTACGTCTTCCTAGTAGTCTCTTTCCCTCACGTTTTCTTATAAAATATTTGTATACACTTATCACCTATTTCATGCATGCTACGTGCACATCCCATCGCAGCCTCTTTGGTTTGCTCATCCTAATAACATTTAGGGATGAGTACAGATTGCAAAACTTCCCATTGTGTAATTTTTTTAAACCTTCCGTTATTTCTTGTTACATCTCTCTTAAGGATGTGCCCAATGTTGTCAAGCACCCTCGTTGCTAAGCGGTCATACCTGGCATAAATAATCGCTGTTGTTCTGTTACTTGGCCACTGTTTAGTTAGTAAAGCAGTCACTACACAGCGCTACAAGAAGTTAGCCATTGGGAACAGACAGACAGTCACAATATACAAGCGATTTCATCAGTACAATTTATTAAAAAAACTAAAATGAAAGAACAATGGTCTCATTCGCTAGCTGAACTGGAACAGACATCATCAGAATGTTCTTGTAAATAACACGTTCGTAAGTGTAAAAGAGCTCCCGGAACAATGTAAATTAATATGTAAAAAATGAAAATAAATACTTGTGTATACATTTTGCTGTAAAACATATACAATAATACATCAAATGTTCTACGAGGTCACTGAAAAGAAGCACTTCTCAATAGCACAAAATGGGTACTCAGTCTCAGGTCTAGTTGCAAACTTACATCTCTTCTCGGATAAATAACTGCAAAATAAAACTGTAAGCAACTGACGAAGTTACACATGCTCGTACATTGCGCGTACTTACTTACTTACTCCTTCGCTCTGCCGTCCTCCAAGAACCTTCGCACCAATCTTCACTATTATACACCTTCACCTTCTATCCTTCACTTCCGGCCGTCATAAATCATTCTCTGCATCCTCTAGTCTTCTCAGTCGGATTTTGCGACTTTTCCTTTAACTTCTGGCTTGTATTCAAACCATCTTACACACGCAGGGCCCAACTTACCGCACCTCGCTGCAGCCGCCAAACAGCCGTCAATAAATATCACTGTCTTCTGGGATGTGACGCCGTGTAGTCAGGTAGAGAAAAGTGCTGTCTGCATCTTCAAGCCAGAAGATGGCCGGGCCTGGGGGAACTTGTACGAGGGCTGGGCGGGAGAGGGGGTAGCAGTCTTGGAGCACAGAGCGAACCAATAGCAGTAAGGAAAAGAGTATAAAGGAAATTTTCCCTTTAAGAGGGCTGGTTTCTGGGGGGGCGAAGCAAGGTAGACAGATAAAACGCGGAAAAAGCAGAGAGGCGGAGGAGAGAAAGGTTAAACTAACAAAACTGGGCAAGTAATTATGTGATAATTTGACAGGAAGCGAACTAGTGAAACCTGAATAGCCAACAGGGGGTAGTCCTCCAGGTTGGCGATTGGGTGAAGGACGAGAAACCCCTCACCTAAGTCACAGGGCCCCATAAACGTGACATGAACAGGCACCTACACCCTAGCAGCAGGAAACACAGCAGGGGTGCCAACAATATAGTTAGCGTTAACCCTATTTCCACTCATTATCTGAATTGTCGTGTATCTTCTGATTTGTCTGTATCCATGTGACGTAATCACTGACCGGGGTGTACACAGGACCAGGGTTGTAATACGATGCTATGCCCGCCAGCACACCTCCGCTGCAGACCATAGGGCTGCCAATCTGCGCGTCGGGTTGCAGGGACTGCGGACACACGTGAAAATCAACTTCATTGCTCAATTCAGACACAAACACACATACACGTTGCTGCCGACTTGCCGCCACTGGGTAACACAACAACACATAGCATCATATCAGAGGCAATAAATAGGTCACGACTATTTCTCTTTAAATCCTGATATACATAATATTCATCGTCATCTTTCCCTCTCATTTGGAGATAGATAACTTTTGCATTTGAAACAGTATCATATAATAAAGTAACAAACAATCAATCGTTACGAGTACGAAATTCGAGCTTCGAGAACGTACACCCGGAGAATGAGTCAATTTAATGGGTATGTTGAGAAGTTGCAGGTCAAGGCGTGAATTCTTTGATAAGTGGCCAAGTTTGTTTGGCTTACGCGACAAGTTAACTTCCAATATCACTCCAGCGTCACCCAGACTGGAGCATTTCAATTCGTGTTTTAAAATATAATCGGCTATTCTGTAAGCAATATTTGTCCATGCACTCAACTTCTGAGACAGAGGAAAACAATTCTGGAAGAGCTTTCCATTTCCCCCAGTGCTTTAACATGTTGCGCGCGCAAATCACGTGACATGACGCTCGTGTTCACGTACCTTTGGCTTGACCTGACCCAAGGTAATGCCATCGCAAGGTCTGTCCAGGAGGTCACGATCAGACGTTGGCAGGCAGAGGGCACATGCAGCAGGCGGCATTCGGGATGCGGGGAGATGCAAACGCAGGAGACCTGTTCACAACAGGGTGGTCATCAAAACTTGCTCACTCGAATAATATCTGTTGACACAACAGCTGAAGCGTGTAAGAGTTACGGTCACGTGAAATGAGGAGAATCTCTCGGGAGCCGGCCCGCAACTGTACCTATGTCGTTGAGGAGCAGCTCGGCGCCATGGTTTCTGTACTCTTCATGCACCACGACGTCGCGAATCCGGGTGTGTGACGTCACTGCGCCTCCAGCGCTGACCAGAGTCATCTGGGCTACCCCCATATCGAACACTCTGAAACACAAACACAACCCTGCTGCCAATTCCATGACATGACGGGCTGCAGAGACACTGCGTTCTGGATTGGAAATGCAGGTAGTTTGGAGAGAGGGACACACGACGTCCAGTTTCAGGATAGAAGGGTAATCGAAGCCTGCTTCCACTCGTTACTTGGTTTTCTTACTGTTCAACCCTGAGAGTGGAAGCTATAGATTCCTCAGAAACGCCGGGCTGTCGTCGAACTAGACAGAGCTACAATTCAGAAGACTCAGAGCTAACTATCTATAGAAATGATGAATTCCTCTGACCTGGAGATGCATTTGGCCGATGTGACGATGGTACTGGCGTCCAGGTAGCTGCCCACACACACAGGGACGCTGCTGTTCGCATTCATAAACTGAACCAGCCAACACTGCGTTCCAGGGAACGTCCGTGCAGCCGCAACTCCGCAGAGTAGTGAGCGTTTGCTGGTTTCTGGTGTTGTCGCAACGGCTGGCGTCGTGCTGGAAGGTTTGGAGGTCCCTGAAGCACTCGGAGAACCGGAATTTCCAACTGTGTCGACTACAACAGGCCACACTGTCGGTCCTTCGGAGGTGACCACAATCTCGGTGTGAATTACGGTCGACGTTGGAACCGGATCTGAGATATTGTTCAGGAAAGAGGTGTCCTCTTGATTCTCACTGTGAGCACCAGACCGCAGCTGGTATCCTGCTGTTGGATTAGCAGTGGAAGACGAAAGACTCTCTTCAGTGTTACTGATTTTTGTATGTTTCGCAGATACTGTCATTTCTACGTCTGATGGCAAAGTTGTGATTTCGGGGAGCTGCTGAGTACCGTCTGAGCTGGAGTGTTCAGTGAATGTTTCTGAAGCAGAGAACTGTTCAGTTTGCAGCGAAAACCTTTCGACCTCCTCTACGCTTGGCCTCATACATGCATCTGTTTCATACGGTTCTGTTATATCTGGATTCTGAAAATCTTCTGTAATACTTTCAGCGCTCCTTGTCGATTCACTGACCACACCCTCAGCTTCAGTTGCTGTGGGTACTACATTCCCATTGCAGTCACCTGAACATTCTTCCTTCCTCGGTACAGAAACTCCGTCACTTTCCCTGACAGAAGGCTCCCGCACAGTCTGTGCAATGCGTCCCGTCTCAGTGTCATCAGATTTCCCAAATGGCGTCACGGTATTCTCCGATAAAATTGTCACTGTTTCGTGTACTGAAAGTTCGGTTTGAATCGTGACAGGAATTTCATTAGTTATTTCAGACATATCGAGGATATTTTCGGGAATTTCTGATTCACTGTTTTCAGGTTGAGACTCTGTGTCCATACTGTTCAATTTAGAAAATGTCAGCTGTAAACCTGTCCCGTCAGCATCCTTGTACAAGGCTTGTGTACTGCTCTCAGTAACAATACTTGCCTCCTTCCCAGAGACATGCCTGTCATTTGCCGACACTGATTCACTTACAATATGCTCGATACTTTCACTTTTGGACACAACTGAATCTTGGGTTCTTGATATTAGGTTTTCTGTTGCTTTGTACAACAGTGAATTATCCAATTCTGAAGCCTGAACCGAGTTAGATGTCTTTGTCTGTGACCCTGAAAGTTCATTAGCATCTGCCACTGAATTTGGATGAAAGTCTAGCAGTAGTTTTGTGTCTCCGTATAATTTTATCGAAGCTTCGCCTGATTCTGAACTTGCCGTGGTGCCATTTGTAGGTATAACCGAGGGTTCATGCACTGGCTGAAGTGACGTTGTTACCACATCGCCCACAAACGAAGTTCCTGTGCCTTCAGAATCTGCTTCACTAACCGTGACCGCAGGATAAGCCTCAGTTGCTGTGCCCGTAGGGCTCAGAGTTTCCGCTACAACATCTGTCGTCCACGTTTCGAAATTAGCAGATAACTCATTTTCATGGTCCGCTGTCTGGGCTACCGTATTACTCGGAGTGAAGTCTAGATTCTGAACCTCCACATCCCTGTGCCTCACTTTGTCACCATGGACCACAATTTCCGTCTCAGCTCTGACCACACTTGGGCGTGCCTCCACAATTCCTCGGTCAGTAAGAACCATCATCAGCGGTCCGTCGAAATCGACTCTTGATTGAATCGGTCTCACTTTCGAGCTGCTATCACCAGTAACATTGATGTCACTAGTAACATTATCACCAGACGATTTCACACCAGAATTTGTGCTTGAGCTCTGGTCCTGCATTTGTGTTGTGAAGTCAGTCACAGATGATTCTGTAATCGTTGTCCTCGTTGTTTTTTCTCCACTCCTTGTCGTGTCATCGTGTTCTGAACTTGTCGGTTCGTCATCTCCTAACACACTTTGCACGGTGGTGTTAATGTCAGTCACGTACCTGTTGGACTGAGCGTCGAACTCCGTCGTTTCTGTCACTGAAACTTCTTCTTGGTTCGTTGTACGTGACAAAGCGTTGTCAGTGACCGTTTCAGTTGCTGCTGTGCTGCTGGCATCAGTCTCTGGCAGCAGAGTCCAAGAAGCATGGGATGGGTCCATGGGCCCAGCGCTGCCTGTCTCAAAGCCTGAAGCTTCAACACTCTGAACAAAGTTACTTTGATCAGACTCATGACTGTTACTGGCCCCATACGCCTCCGCGCCTGTGCCAATGCTGTCTGTGTTGGAGTAGTCACTGAAGGGCGCCAAGTCGTTGTCTGTCAGATGGACTGGAAGTGGGAGAGTTTCTGGAGGAATCGTTCTGTTGGCAGCATTGTAGCGGCAGCAGATGAAATGCGCACTCGGGGTGAACGCAGACCTCAGGCCGTCACAGTGGCCACCTTGATCGTCAGGCAAGAAGTCCTCATCGAGGGTGCAATCAAGCCCTAGGAGACAATAGCCCGTCCCTGCGCGGCATGACCGAACACCCATGATAACAAACAACCCTGGAGACAGAAGCACATGTTACAGTCACGTGAAACAGGCATCCGACTCAAACCTGGGTATTGGAACAGAATCAAAATTGAAACAAGAAGTTCTGGTAATAACTAATCACCTACTTTTCTTTGCTACGACACGGACCGCACAGAAAAGGAGAGAATTAGGAGGGATACAAAGACACAGAGACAGCAAGGTGATCTCGTAGGATTCTTTTCATTTTTTAAATACGGAAAATACACTAAAAGGCGATATATAATGATAAGTAGGAGGTCGTGGTCTATTTAAAGCACTCACCTAGAGACACTGAGGAAAATAAGGAAAAATCTGTAAGGACTGTTGGTAACACGCCAAGAACTGAACTGAATAGCTCTGAAACACGAATCCTGAAATGTATCCTCACCCTGACTAAGTCAGTAGAGCTTGTTACAGGATGTAACAGATCGCATTGTGGGCTATATGCATGCATTTCAATTCAATTGGGCTACTCTCGAATATTTCCTTCTAAATCTGTCGCAGTAAAACTCGAAGCTATGTCACGAGTCGGCCAGTCTCTCTTGGTGTCAAGCACCCACCTGGGGCCCAAGACCAGATCTTCCTTACTATCAAGAAGTTGCGGGTTTGTTGACATGGGGCGACCTCTCTCACAAGAGGATGGATCTGTCGAACACAACTGCTGCTGGTCTTCGCCAGCACAGTCATTTTCGGGCCCGAGGCCCGTGGAATTCATGACTATATTTTACTGTCAGATTCGACACTTCCCCATCCTGGAGGGCCAGGTCCCCGTATTTATATCCCCCGGAACTAGGTGGTCCAGTTATACCCCCGGGCACTGGGTTCCCTTTCCGTCGCCTCCTACGACTCGTAGGGCTACAGCTGAGGTATTCGAACCCCCTCCATGCGGGGTCTTTGAAATCTGATATATGCTGGTTATATTATAAAATACAGCAACAATGGCACCGCTTGCATCTAGGTCAACAATTGCCTGAATCGATTAGCATCGGAAATCTCTCACCTGGGTCAACAATGGGCAAACAGTTGGCCAGTTGCAGGAGTGACACGAGTACAAACACAGGCAGCCTCATTTTGCAGCGATCCTAACGGCATGTACCTGAAAAACAGCAAAAAGTTAGACCACACATATTTCTGTGTTGCCCATCAGGGCATGCAACATCCGTGTATCAAATATCCCTGTTATTCCTCCGTCTGCATGACATTCATTATGGACAACTTTGTGTGTATGAGTAAACTTGACCTTTAAGCATTGTGGGGGCTTTGCGTTTCATTGTGATATTTTAATGATGGTTATTTAACGACGCTGTCATAGTCGAGACTATATGGCGTTGCAAGATAGGCCGATTAATGAAAATGGAGCAGTTGGTGGAATTAAAATTCCCTACAGCACACAAATCGGAACATGGCGGGCATTGGTTCAGGTCTCGCAATTTCCATGTTCAGGTTCCAAAGAAGTTCCTCAGCTCAGGTGCTCCCTTTCCCTACATATATCCCACTTCTTACCACTCTCATCTTACCCTCCTACCCTGAGGATGGAAACATAAGTTTCCCCCGAAACGTTGGTAACGTTATACAACAGCGTCAGTTTCCAGAAGGCAGGAATCCTGGCAGCCACTTCCGCGGGAGCGCGCAGACCTCGAACTGAAGTTGATCAATCGATTAACAGTCGTAGTAAGTGGTTGGCAATCAGCAACACCTGCACGTAGTCAGTTGCACATGAAGGCCATGAAGACAGCTGAAACCGCACTGATTAAACCTGCATGCGACTGCCATTTATAGTGATTTGGGGGAACTTGCCTTTGTACCCGCGCTATTTCCGGCAACTCACTTCCGCGCGTAATCGTAGAACACATTAAAATCGCCTCAGAACACGCCTCAAACATGCGTCCCCATTTTTAACCAGTCCCGGACTCGGCCGACAGATGTCAGTGCTTTCACAACTGGACAACAATGTGACACGCGATATTCTTGCTTCATTTGTGAATACGATACAGGCACTGAGCGGTATTTATCGTCAGAACAGGCCAGTGTCAATAATTTCGCTGTCGGGCAGAGGAAGTGTGATGGACCGATCCCTCAAATAGAGTTCAAGACTTAATATTTCAGAGTCAGTTCCGAGTTGTAACATGCCAGATGACCCAATCCGCTCTAGGTGAAGGAGATGTCGGATAAACAATGCGGTCTTGAACTTGTGGTCAGCAATCGCTTTGTGTCAACTAATCGATAATGAAAAGCGACTTAGATATATTGTTAATCGATTCAGAACCTCAGTGCGCCCGATTAGGATGTAACCAGATGTGTCTAGTGACAAAGGGCAGTCACAGTTGGTCGCTAAGAAAAGTTGGGGCCTAAGGGTCATTTCTTTGTCAGGATGTCCCGTTGAGAATAATCATGGCCGATATCTGAGCTTGCATTGAGTACCTTCCACTCCAGAAGCTGTTGCTGTGTTAGTACCGAGAGGGTTCGCTCAGCGGTAATGCTCTAGACTCGGCAGGGACATCACTCATACACAGCTTCGATACTGACGCCGTCAAGTAGCCCACATAGGAAGGTCCAGTGGCAGACGCTTCTGAACTCGGTAATGAACTTCGGACTTTCATAAAATGCGCAGAATTTGACTGTCTGAGCAACTATTAGATTCTAAAAAATGATCAGTTATATAGTTAATTAGCCGTAAGGGTGATGGTGCAAAGTATTAAGCATCGCTTGGAGATTCTCAACACCTGGTGGGGAAGAGAGTGGCTGACAGACCTGGCCTGCGGACCGCGGTTTGAACATCCTAAACTGCCCAGAAGGACGGGCTACTTCCTGTCTCAAGCTGACAGTTGCATGAGTCTTGGTGAAAAAAGAGATTCACAAACTCTCTCTGAAGATGGAGGCCACATATCCCTCCGAAATGTTAGTAACCAACGAAACTACAGTCGTAGAATTCTGCCCTGAAGATGAAAGCAATTTATTTCTCCAAAACAGCGGGAGATATCTACGAAACCGCACGGTGTCACACTGCACAGTACCGCTGAGAGCACCTGGCATGAGCAACGGATGAAGCTTGGAACTGAACCCTCGGACCGGTTCCAGGGCTGGCGGCCTCCCCCCTCCCCCCGGCGCTAATTTGCAGCGACACTGCTGCAATCCCTGCGTCTAAGCACCACGGCATGCAGCGAGAGGTATATACCGACGTACTGCACACCTCGACACACGATTACGCACTACTACATTTATGCTCCGGCTAACTTTACCGGCAGAGAAATATTTCAGTGACAGAGAGAAGTTCCCATCAAAAAACTCTGAGCCTCATCATGTGTTTTGACGTCACTCCTCCGGCTTCGTTTCGACATTCTTACCGTCAAAAACAAAATTAAAAAGCACTGCAAATAAAGCATCAACCTGTTTTAATTAACTGAGAAATGAAACGGAAGTCATATTAATGATTTCTTTGTGGCGGATTAAGTTACGGCACTGTCGGTGTGTGCACTGCATAGCAACCAGTGGTAGTGTGGACAGGACCTGGAGGAAGCTGTCATGGCCTAACCGACGTACTATCGCTCAAATTAACGTTGTTGGTGTGACACGCGGAACAGGCGGTTTCGGATATCACAAGCTGAGGGTTTACATCGCGAAACCAAGTTAAGGTGCAGTGTCATGACATTCATACCGAGTGCTGTGTGAAGGCAGGACGGGCCACACGCGAGAGCTGTACTGTGCGGTAACCACGTCAAGTTCGGATTGCCAACGTAACCTACGGACTGCCGTGATCTGGCACCAAACGACTGGACTGTCCCTAACACAAAACGGTTAAGTTCTGACACACAGAGGCACAGAAGAGACGCTGACCGGTGCCTACCGCCCCAGAATTGTACTGTCAGGCTTTTGTTTCTTGCTTAAGCGATGCAAACATAACGTTAGGTTTTGAGTTGATTTTAAAATATAGCTCCTAATCTTGCCAAGGGGGGGGGGCTTCCAACCTTACGGTTTCCGCAAACTAGACTTTCAGAAACAAAACAAAAATAAACTCCGTGGCCTGTAGTCCGTAAGCGAACTATACCGACCGAGTGACCACCGCTTGTCGGCGAAGTTACTGCCAACTTTAGCGGATAGAAGGTGTCGCGTGGCCAGCGCAACGGATCACCACGGACGTTAATTTTGGTTTTCTACACCGGAGCCGCTATTTCGTTGAAATAGCTCCTCAATTATCATCACGAGGCCGAGTGGACCTCGTTCCAGACCCACTACTTCTCAGAAAATGTGGTAGCGCCGGGAATTGAACCCCGACCTCTGGATCTGTAGCCAGGAACTCTGACCACTAGACCATGCAGGCGGTCAGAAAGAAAACAACTGCATATTAAAATGATTCAAATTTGCACCGTATTATAAAGGCATACACTCACAAACCGGAGATGCGACGACCGTCATTCCGAAAGGCCTACATAGTTATATCCAGATACTAGTGCGACCTCCAGTGGAATGCTAGGCATACCGGTTTCCCAAGTACCTGTGCACTCACCTGTTGTCCTGCGAAGTGCACGCCCTTCACCGCATTCCCTGCAGAGTTAACTGTTCATGCCGCGGCCACACTCACACTCGCAGCTGAGGTTTCTTGTCACTGTGGCGGTCGAGACCTCACGCCTTGGCCGTTCCGTGTGCTTCTTTCTAACTGACCGCGACCCCTTACGTTCAGTTCAGCTCACAAAGAACTGCTCCATGGCCGAGACAAACAAAACTAAGGAGACCTGCATAGTTCATGCATTTTTGTAAGCGACCATAAACTTCGAGGGTATACAACCTAGCACACATGTGCTGATTCTTCTTCGGTCACTTGATTTTAAACATATTCAAATACTTTTGGAAAGTTATTATTAAAAAAATGTTTACAAGTCACCGTACATAAAACACAAACAAGTACACAGAACACTCAACCCACGTAAGCCAAACGCAGTTTGTGGTTGTTTAAAGAAATACGTCTAAACTTGATAAAATTTGCATTGCGAAGACGCGGCTACATCCCACCCCAAAACCGTGCTTCAAACGAAAGGCAAAGAAATACTAAGAAAACTGGCGGAGATTATTCTGTTGCGATGTTCCTCCTAACGGCAGCAGAATCTGGTCGATGTACAAAATTTAGTGAATTTTGTTAATTTACCGAGGAACGCAAGTGACGGTGTAAGTGAAAATTAAAAACAAAAATTCACCGTGTTACTTTACATAAAATTATAATTTTTAAAGTAGAGTTTTGACATCTCTGTAACGTAAAATTTGTAACTTGAAATCAGAACCCTGCATCTAGTGCCCAGACTATCGCCGTTTCACTGCCATGAAACGATTGATGCAGCCTGCCTGATCACCTGTTTCTTGCTGCCCGCTGAGTGATCAGTGATCACTCGGCCAACATACCTGGCCGTGCATGGCTCACCGACCCCAGAAGGCCGTTGATCTTCTCTCCGGAAAAGCACGACAAGAGCCGAGGAAGCGCGAATTCAAACCGACCGGCCTTAATTACAGAACGTGAAACAAAACAAGAAATACAGAGAGAAAAAACAAGTCGCAGAAGTGCGGCTGCCTACGTGACGGCGATACTCTCAAGGGACCGCGCCATGAAGTCGTGTGGAGAAATGAAGTTGCAGTTCCACCAGTCTTAACCACGGCTGTAGAGGGACGTGAGTGGAGAGCTTCAAGCTCCTGCAGCTTTACCCCCGGTACCTAATGTATAGGAGGCTGGGTGGGTCCCAAAGCCGGTCTAGACGTTATGCAGAAGAACTTTTCCCCGTATTGGGGATCGGACCCTTAACCCTCGATCAACTTTCAACCTTGGCATTATACCGATTTCTCCACATCTCTTTTTATTGGCTTGCTTCATTCTCTATCTTTCGTACTTTCGCTGGCCTTCTCTCTGTACCTCCTTCTTGTATTCAGGAGGTGTCCGGTTCGAATACCGGCAAGAAGTACCAGCTATGATGACTGAGGATTTGGGGGATTTTCTTCAGTGATTTCAGATGAACGCCATGACCGCTTCCTTCCACGCACATTCCAATTCATTAGTGACTAGTCACCCTCTGCTTAAGCCACGTAAAGCGAGACAAATAAATATACTTTGAGAACCAGACTTGCTTGTGACGTTAAGTCAGGCGGTGCATGTAGCGTGCTTATAGGGTTCAACGTACAACAATGTAGGAAATGCATACATGTCCCGAAACCGTTTGTAAATTAAAATGTGACGTCAGATGTGAATCCGACGCGATGTGAGTCAGTCATTTGTCACCTCGAGTTGCAGGAAGCGACTGGTAGTTCCGACAAAGAGAATCCCCTTCCGGTTGTCTACTGAAGTGCAATACTGTGTTTCTTCAGCGCCTGCCATGCCCAAGTTTCTTGCCCTCCCGGACTCTGAACCGAGGGTAATTAACCCCGTGCAGTTGTCACTTCAAGATGTGCTGCAACTGCCACAAATACTGGCCCTCACATCACGCACCTTCTGGAGGCTGCCACTAGTACAGCCTCACATCACGCTCTTTCTGGGAGCTGTCAGTAGTACAGCCTCACAGCACGCACCTTCTGGGAGCTCTCAGTAGTACAGCCTCACAGCACGCACCTTCTGGGAGCTCTCAGTAGTACAGCCTCACAGCACGCACCTTCTGGGAGCTCTCAGTAGTACAGCCTCACAGCACGCACCTTCTGGGAGCTCTCAGTAGTACAGCCTCACAGCACGCACCTTCTGGGAGCTCTCAGTAGTACAGCCTCACAGCACGCACCTTCTGGGAGCTCTCAGTAGTACAGCCTCACAGCACGCACCTTCTGGGAGCTCTCAGTAGTACAGCCTCACAGCACGCACCTTCTGGGAGCTCTCAGTAGTACAGCCTCACAGCACGCACCTTCTGGGAGCTCTCAGTAGTACAGCCTCACAGCACGCACCTTCTGGGAGCTCTCAGTAGTACAGCCTCACAGCACGCACCTTCTGGGAGCTCTCAGTAGTACAGCCTCACAGCACGCACCTTCTGGGAGCTCTCAGTAGTACAGCCTCACAGCACGCACCTTCTGGGAGCTCTCAGTAGTACAGCCTCACAGCACGCACCTTCTGGGAGCTCTCAGTAGTACAGCCTCACAGCACGCACCTTCTGGGAGCTCTCAGTAGTACAGCCTCACAGCACGCACCTTCTGGGAGCTCTCAGTAGTACAGCCTCACAGCACGCACCTTCTGGGAGCTCTCAGTAGTACAGCCTCACAGCACGCACCTTCTGGGAGCTCTCAGTAGTACAGCCTCACAGCACGCACCTTCTGGGAGCTCTCAGTAGTACAGCCTCACAGCACGCACCTTCTGGGAGCTCTCAGTAGTACAGCCTCACAGCACGCACCTTCTGGGAGCTCTCAGTAGTACAGCCTCACAGCACGCACCTTCTGGGAGCTCTCAGTAGTACAGCCTCACAGCACGCACCTTCTGGGAGCTCTCAGTAGTACAGCCTCACAGCACGCACCTTCTGGGAGCTCTCAGTAGTACAGCCTCACAGCACGCACCTTCTGGGAGCTCTCAGTAGTACAGCCTCACAGCACGCACCTTCTGGGAGCTCTCAGTAGTACAGCCTCACAGCACGCACCTTCTGGGAGCTCTCAGTAGTACAGCCTCACAGCACGCACCTTCTGGGAGCTCTCAGTAGTACAGCCTCACAGCACGCACCTTCTGGGAGCTCTCAGTAGTACAGCCTCACAGCACGCACCTTCTGGGAGCTCTCAGTAGTACAGCCTCACAGCACGCACCTTCTGGGAGCTCTCAGTAGTACAGCCTCACAGCACGCACCTTCTGGGAGCTCTCAGTAGTACAGCCTCACAGCACGCACCTTCTGGGAGCTCTCAGTAGTACAGCCTCACAGCACGCACCTTCTGGGAGCTCTCAGTAGTACAGCCTCACAGCACGCACCTTCTGGGAGCTCTCAGTAGTACAGCCTCACAGCACGCACCTTCTGGGAGCTCTCAGTAGTACAGCCTCACAGCACGCACCTTCTGGGAGCTCTCAGTAGTACAGCCTCACAGCACGCACCTTCTGGGAGCTCTCAGTAGTACAGCCTCACAGCACGCACCTTCTGGGAGCTCTCAGTAGTACAGCCTCACAGCACGCACCTTCTGGGAGCTCTCAGTAGTACAGCCTCACAGCACGCACCTTCTGGGAGCTCTCAGTAGTACAGCCTCACAGCACGCACCTTCTGGGAGCTCTCAGTAGTACAGCCTCACAGCACGCACCTTCTGGGAGCTCTCAGTAGTACAGCCTCACAGCACGCACCTTCTGGGAGCTCTCAGTAGTACAGCCTCACAGCACGCACCTTCTGGGAGCTCTCAGTAGTACAGCCTCACAGCACGCACCTTCTGGGAGCTCTCAGTAGTACAGCCTCACAGCACGCACCTTCTGGGAGCTCTCAGTAGTACAGCCTCACAGCACGCACCTTCTGGGAGCTCTCAGTAGTACAGCCTCACAGCACGCACCTTCTGGGAGCTCTCAGTAGTACAGCCTCACAGCACGCACCTTCTGGGAGCTCTCAGTAGTACAGCCTCACAGCACGCACCTTCTGGGAGCTCTCAGTAGTACAGCCTCACAGCACGCACCTTCTGGGAGCTCTCAGTAGTACAGCCTCACAGCACGCACCTTCTGGGAGCTCTCAGTAGTACAGCCTCACAGCACGCACCTTCTGGGAGCTCTCAGTAGTACAGCCTCACAGCACGCACCTTCTGGGAGCTCTCAGTAGTACAGCCTCACAGCACGCACCTTCTGGGAGCTCTCAGTAGTACAGCCTCACAGCACGCACCTTCTGGGAGCTCTCAGTAGTACAGCCTCACAGCACGCACCTTCTGGGAGCTCTCAGTAGTACAGCCTCACAGCACGCACCTTCTGGGAGCTCTCAGTAGTACAGCCTCACAGCACGCACCTTCTGGGAGCTCTCAGTAGTACAGCCTCACAGCACGCACCTTCTGGGAGCTCTCAGTAGTACAGCCTCACAGCACGCACCTTCTGGGAGCTCTCAGTAGTACAGCCTCACAGCACGCACCTTCTGGGAGCTCTCAGTAGTACAGCCTCACAGCACGCACCTTCTGGGAGCTCTCAGTAGTACAGCCTCACAGCACGCACCTTCTGGGAGCTCTCAGTAGTACAGCCTCACAGCACGCACCTTCTGGGAGCTCTCAGTAGTACAGCCTCACAGCACGCACCTTCTGGGAGCTCTCAGTAGTACAGCCTCACAGCACGCACCTTCTGGGAGCTCTCAGTAGTACAGCCTCACAGCACGCACCTTCTGGGAGCTCTCAGTAGTACAGCCTCACAGCACGCACCTTCTGGGAGCTCTCAGTAGTACAGCCTCACAGCACGCACCTTCTGGGAGCTCTCAGTAGTACAGCCTCACAGCACGCACCTTCTGGGAGCTCTCAGTAGTACAGCCTCACAGCACGCACCTTCTGGGAGCTCTCAGTAGTACAGCCTCACAGCACGCACCTTCTGGGAGCTCTCAGTAGTACAGCCTCACAGCACGCACCTTCTGGGAGCTCTCAGTAGTACAGCCTCACAGCACGCACCTTCTGGGAGCTCTCAGTAGTACAGCCTCACAGCACGCACCTTCTGGGAGCTCTCAGTAGTACAGCCTCACAGCACGCACCTTCTGGGAGCTCTCAGTAGTACAGCCTCACAGCACGCACCTTCTGGGAGCTCTCAGTAGTACAGCCTCACAGCACGCACCTTCTGGGAGCTCTCAGTAGTACAGCCTCACAGCACGCACCTTCTGGGAGCTCTCAGTAGTACAGCCTCACAGCACGCACCTTCTGGGAGCTCTCAGTAGTACAGCCTCACAGCACGCACCTTCTGGGAGCTCTCAGTAGTACAGCCTCACAGCACGCACCTTCTGGGAGCTCTCAGTAGTACAGCCTCACAGCACGCACCTTCTGGGAGCTCTCAGTAGTACAGCCTCACAGCACGCTCCTTCTGGGAGCTCTCAGTAGTACAGCCTCACAGCACGCACCTTCTGGGAGCTCTCAGTAGTACAGCCTCACAACACGCTCCTTCTGGGAGCTGTCAGTAATACAGCCTCACATCACGCTCTTTCTGGGAGCTGTCAGTAGTACAGCCTCACACCACGCTTTCTGGGACTGTCAGCAGTACAGCCTCACACCACGCTCTTTCTGGGAGCTGTCAGAAGTACAGCCTCTCACACGTTAGTACCCATGTACCAGATTACACAGTGTCATAATAGACGCCCATAATATGAAGACGAGATCCTGCCTTTGTTTATTCAATGAAATTTTATAAATTTCAGGGAGATCGCCAGGGTAGCTCAGTCAGCATAGTGACTAGGCTACGGGCTTGTCTATCGAAGGGTCGGGGTTCAAGTCTCGTCAGGAACAAGAGATTTCTCTCCACTCCACAGCGGCCAGGCCGACTCTGTGGTCAGCCGAGCTTCCTCTCCAATGTTAAGGGGTAAAGCTGACAACACACGTCCGTCTAGCGTCTAGGTTAAGAATATGTGGAACTATACCCCATGGCGTAGTGCGTAATCAAGCACAGGGACAACTTAAATCTGTCTCATGAACTCCATGGTTCAAACGGAGTTACTGAGAAGAGGCACGACCACCTGCAGGGTCAGGCCGCGCCCGAGGGGCGGGACCAGTCTCGCTCGCAGTCAGTCGGTCAATGCAGCGATGTCGCGCGGCACAGTGTGCTGCGGGCTGCCTACGTGCGCACATGGCCCGGAGGATCAGCCGGTTAGAGAGCTTCCTAAAGCGAGCCCTGCCTGGACCAGTGTTCGACGGTATCAGGTAGGCTGACACATAGCAACTCGCCTCACTATTCAAGAATATTATGGAATATAACGCCGTGTAATCGGCTGAAAGTCAACCGACGTTTCGGAGTTGCTTCCTATCTTCTTCACGTTTCTTCCTGCTTGGCTTATTGTTTGACCCTGAAGGTGGAGGGTACATATTTATCTGAAACGTCGGTTGACTTTAAACGGACTATAAGGCGTTATATCCCAAAAGATAGAACTCTTTTTAACCACCGCTCTGATAACGTCAAATCCTCTAAGAATGAAAACGTGCGAATAACGCAGCAATTTAGGTAGAAACGGGTGGAGTACTATGCTCTGGGTTGTGACGCCGTATAGCCTGGTTCTGCCTCCATCTCATGGGTGTGAGAGTAAGCAGAATTCTACTTTCTGTTTGTTCGGCTTAATCATCGGTCCTGAAAAGAGAGACAGTATGTTCCTGCGAATCACTGGTGAACTTCTAAGGCAATAAAGGAAGTCAGGTCCCAGAAAAGTTCAGTCACCGCTGTCAGAACTTCAAGTCAAACACAGAAACATACTTACTGTATACAGCCTAATCTATTAAACATAAAATATTATTCGGGCTTAATTACACCTTTCAATGTATATTAAAGTGTTCACATTCCCTCTGCTGTCTAAACAAGTAAAAATCAGAACATACATAACTATTATTTTACGCGCTATAATTTATGGGTGTGAAACTTAGTCTCTCATTTTAAGGGGAGCACACAGACTGAGCGTGCTGGAGGAGGGACATCACTGAGCACTGAGCAGCTCCATAACTTGTACTATTTCTCCACTCGACATTTAACTTATACATTTGAGGAAGCAATGTGTCACGCGACTCGCCTCTAAACAATCGCTCCAGTTGATGCAGCATCAATTGAAATTCATTTCGAACGAACTGTAGTCACCTCTCCCAGCACTGACCAAGACCAGTGTTGCTTATGTGTTTCAGATATTATGAGGGGTGTGTGGTCAGGGTGGGTAAAGACGGCTTAAGCTTCAAGTACGTAGTGATCACTGGAAGGTCGCTCCTGCTAGCTGATCACCCGCCCCGAGATGTCCATGAAGTTGTACGATTGGCAGATGTCACTAGCATCACAGTGGTAAGTGTGTGCCCATCCTCCGGGACTGATGAACATTTACTCTTTAGAGTGCACCACATGCTTTAACACACTAAAACCCTGCATTCTGCCCACAGAGTGTATTTATGTGTTCCGTATGGCTCTCACAACAAACAGCGACTGTTTCCCTAAACAGCATTAACCGGTTGGGCTTTGTAGCAGAAATGTAATGTGTTTCCCGTGAGGTACGGACTGAGTTTTCTGCCCACAGAGTGTATTTGTGTGTTCCGTATGGTTCTCACAATAAACAGCGACTGTTTCCTTAAACAGCATTAACCGGTTGGGCTTTGTAGCGGAGATGTAATGTGTTTCCTTTGAGGTACGGACTGAATTCTTAAATATTTGCATCATTTAAATGACCTTCATGTTCCTAGGGCAAATTCTGAGCTTGTAGACCAGTTCCACAAGCAGTACTCCCAATGTTAACACAAAAATACATCTCTCCCTAATGCAGCCCCCCCCCCCAAAATTAACTCAAGATGATGTAAAAACCCCGCTCAGTAACTTCCCTCTGCTGTACACTCACAAAACGATTCACTTCTCAATGCTTTACCTTCTCTCTAACCTACAGTTTCCAGAAGGGCAAGCTGACACTGCCTGGGAACCTTCTGAGACGGCAATTTTTTCCTGTTTCCCCCTTTTCTTCAATATCCTTACCACTTTTCTTCTCTCTCTGTTTTCATGAATCTTCATAGGGTCAAAGGTTCATACACGTGTGCTGTTAAAACCCTCCTTTTGTTCCTTTAGCTACACAGTGACCCGCCTCACAAGTCGCTCTCTCTCAGAAGCAGAAGTTACGACGCTCCTATACAGAATGTCCGGGAATTTGCGTCAACTACGTGGATCGTTTGATGAACACTGACACAGAATTTGGGTGGGATGTATAATTTGTTATCTCTCCGATAATCTTCATTCCACCCACACCAATAATTTCAGAGAAATTTGGTATCAGGGAGTGGCCTACACTAAACGCTATTCCTTACATACCTGTGGGCTTCATATCGGCCACCATTTTCTGATCTCCCCAAGGTCAAGTATGCAACCCTCATTGCCTCTCCTCCCCCCCGCCCACCCTCCAAAGTTCAATCGCACGGCAATCTCGCGTGCCGTTTGGGTAAGACACGCCAGATGCTCCTTTCAGGCACGAGAAATTGTAATTTTAGAAGTTGGCAGCATGATGGTCATGACGCACGTTCAGCAGAATTGAACTGAGAGAAAATGGGAAAGAAGATTTTTAGTTTGGAAATTGCGAAGCTTTGCGTGTTCAGTTTGTCTTGGTGTCCACTGTTCGTGCGTTTTCATAGCAACTTCAGGTCTGAAAGACGAGAGAGTCGCGAACTGGCAGCGGAATGTAGCTCAACACAAGAGACCGACAACCGCGCGGGTTAACGTAGTGGCCACGTTTGGACTCGCATTCCGGAGGTGTTCGGTTCGAGTCTCTGTCGGGAAACTGGCTATCCTAACTGAAATTTTTTATGTTTCCTCCGTCCCTCAAGGCAAATTCCGCGATAGTACATCGACTGCGTCACGACCGCTTCCATCTAAATCCTTTGCAATTCATCATTCATCTTATTATTTGACCCTAATACTCTTAGATACCGATACTGTTGTGAAATAACGCACCAGCAAACAAACGGCCGGTTTGCGGACCACATACCTCGTTCGTAACAGGGAAAGTGTTGAAACTGTAAAGACAGACAGGAGAAGCAAAAATGAAAACGAAAAACAATTAGGAACGAAACAAAGGAAAAGCAAAAGAAATGAAAAGAACACAAAGAAAAAGATGAAATAAAGAGCAAAAAGACGACAGAATAACATAACTATAAAGAATAATTCATAAACGGCTATTATTTTAGAGCGCAGTGGTTACTATATATATCACTCGCTTTAACATATCCGAACCCTGCATTCTGCCCACACAGTGTATTGCGTGTTCTGCATGGTTCTCACAATAAACAGCGACTGTTTCCCTAAACAGCATTAACCGGTTGGGCTTTGTAGCGGAGACGCAATGTGTTTCCTATGAGGCACGAACTGAGTTCTCTGTCCACAGAGTGTAGTTGTGTGTTCGGTATGGTTCTCACAATAAACAGCGGCTTTTTCATTAAAACAGCATTAGCCGGTTGGACATTGTAGCGGAGAGGCAATGTGTTTCCTGTGAGGAACGAACTGAGTTCTCTGCCCATAGAGTGTATCTGTGTGTTCCGTATGGTTCTCACAATAAACAGCGGCTTTTTCATTAAAACAGCATTAGCCGGTTGGACATTGTAGCGGAGAGGCAATGTGTTTCCTGTGAGGAACGAACTGAGTTCTCTGCCCATAGAGTGTATCTGTGTGTTCCGTATGGTTCTCACAATAAACAGCGACTGTTTCCTTAAACAAAATTAACCGATTGGGCTTTGTAGCGGAGACGTAATGAGTTTCCTGTGAAGTACGAACTGAATTCCTATATATTATGTATATGAATTTCAGGTTTCCGGGTTAAAGACGGCGACAGATTCGAGCGGTGTCTATTTCGTGCCAAGGGTCCATTAAACTTCCAGCTGCGAGTGAGGCTCGTTAACAAGCCCAGAGTGCTTTATTGGCGCGGGGTTTCCCCCTCGATAACACAACCAACATTACCCTTGGGGCAAGCGGTAGTTGCCATCGACCACCCCCTGGGGCCGCGGGGGCAAGGGACAATCATACTTAACGGCTGCAATAATTGCGTCGGGCTGATTGGTCAGCTGCAATGTTCAAGGGCACGAGTACAGCATTCGCCTCTGTAGATGGAGGCAGTGCGTTCCTCCGAAATGTTGGTAACCAGAAACAAGACAGACGATCACAGTTTGAATTGTGCGGCTGTTTAAGAAACTTCGTATGTATGTTTCTCACCTTGTGGGCCGTAAAGAGACGCGAAAGAATTTAACCCGCGTTGATTTTAATCTCGACAGCCCCATCAGCGTCAAAGTATGAATGAGCCTTATGTTACTTTGCAAAGCTGTTTAAAATGCCAAGGTTATATTTACGAATGAGACGGCAAGGCCACGACTGGTCAGGAATAGCTAAGGGTTTGCAAGGCGATGGATCCCTACTCTGTCCCTCTGATACACTTCACTCGCGTGAATTGCTCTTATTTTTAGAATTACCCATATCGCGTATCGATTGCTCGGCTTTCCCCTCTCCCCTCCGTCAAGCTTCTCACAAGGAGCCCCACTTACACGTGAATTGAATGTATATTCGTGCCGAACCGCGCGGAGAACACCCGTCTTCACACCCCACGGGAATTACAGACACGATGATTTATAAATCTAAGGCTTACGTCACAGCATTGGAATGTTTGGTTGCTATGCTGTACAGAACCCGTGGCTCTGAGTGCACTTTGGCAGGAGGAAGACATTTGGGGTGCCCTTCACGATATGAAACCGTGAATATAATATTAAAATATTCAACTAGAAATTTTCACAACAGCGACTATGAAGAGTACGATCTTCTGTGCTGTTACAGTCTTGTAGTTCGCAGAAAGTCCAATGTTTCGGAGGAATATACCACCTCGGTCTTCAGGAAAGAAAAGTACGCCGTGAAACACCAAGGAGAAGCAGACGACAAGCTTACGGGCTGTTTCCTTCTTGGTGTTTCTTCGATTGTTTAATTTTTCGAGCCTGAAGAAGGAAACGATATCATCCTTCGAAACGCGAGCTCTCTGCGAACTACACGTTGTCACAACCCAGAAGACAAAGAGGGCGAGGCACGGCGCCCGGCCGTGAGACTCCAGATGTGACACTTCTGGGAAAATCCGGCACCACTAACATGTTTCAGGGACGCTCTTAAACCTGCTCTTTTCTTCCAGGAGCACGACTTCCCCGATTTCCTAAAGGGACCCCAAAGGGACACATGTCAACATATCCGGATGGAACACCGGAAGCACGGGCTGCGTGACTCGAGGGAGGAGACCTCAGACAGGTAGGGTCACGTGAGAAGTCACAGGAGAGTCGAGAGGGGTGTGATCACAGGATGCCTAAAAAGGCATGGTCATAGTAGGCCTCACAGGGTAAGGTCAGGGGATCTCACAGAATAGGGTCACAGGAGAATCGAGAGGGTTTTGATCACAGGACCCCTAAAGTCATGGTCATAGTAGGCCTCACAGGGTAAGGTCAGGCGATCTCACAGAAGAGGGCCACAAGAGTCCTACAACAGGCGAGGCCTCAAGCGACCTCCTACGGTTGGGTCACAGGAGACGTTAGAGGAGATCTCTGAGTTGTAAGGTCACAACGGGGTCACTGCCACCGTCTGTCTCGCTGTCTCGCCACTTACTGCCTAATGAGGACGTCTCCACTGTTTGCAGCCAGATGCTGGTGCCCACAGAAGCCGGCTCTCCGGACGACCGCCCTATAAGCGCGACGCCGACCCCATTGGGTCGCCCTGAGGCTCCCGCACCGGAACCAGGTAAGGCTAACTGACTGATAGCCCCATGTCCAACTTCACACCAGGAGGTCTACCCACTGTCGGCTGTCAATAGTGGTTATACAGTTACAGTTAACACATTATTAGATAATTACAAATTACATGTAAACTAAATTTGAAATTCTGTTAACCTTTATTCGATATTGGCGTTTCCTCCTAACCCTGTATTATGGTTACATAACCATGGCTCAGTCGCAGGACCCTCGTTTGTGAAAACATAGTTCGCCGTATGAAAGTGAGCTTAACCATAATACAGAAAGATCCCTAAAAAAGAATCTGCCCTGATGATGAAGGCAGCAGATACCCACCTACCAAACTGAACGGCATCACGTCCCAGAAAATAATAATGGAGAACTCACAATATTCCTCCGCATACAAGTATATCACATAATTGTGTAAGCGTTGGGGTTTCTATAGCAACGAACTATCGAGATGAACAAAATTATATTCCAGCTCATGAACGAGGGAGCAGTCTTTTGTTTCACTGTATCGTGTCTATTCTATGAGCACCGATAATGTTTTGATGTAGATGTGTGAAGTGTAGTATACTATACAAAGGAGAAGATTAACGACTTACTATTCATGTGTGCTGTTCGTGGGAGATCACGTTAAAGGTTGGCCCCGACATATCATTCGATAACATGTAGGACTGGAAAGCAGTAAGGGAGACGGAAGGGGGAGTTTACGTAACATACGGCGAGAATTCCCGTTGAATTTTCTGAGCGCGCTATGCTACCTCAGCATCAGATAGCCGAAACATTCATCTCAGTCAGCTGAGCGGCTGTCAGCTTATCACGGACGGTTCTGCTTGGTGCCATAAAGCAAGAGAGTGCCGCATGGACTGAAATCACTGAACCTGAATCATTGACCAGGTGCAGAGAACGCGCAGGCCCGCAACTCGCCAGACATAGGGGCGCTTCTGCGGCGCGTGGAGACACAGCGTCCCCACATCCCGAGGTCCAGGAGCTCCTTGGCGCAGTATCCGCAGGCGCAGGTCGCAACGAGTCGCGCCCACAGCTCGCTTGACAAACCGCGGTGAGTACTTGCGCCCCTGGCGTAGTATGACGGTTATACTCGACGAAGATATTTGGACATACTGACAGCGTACCGGCTAGGCTACAAGCTGCACGACCGAGGAATCGTGGTTCGACTCCAGGCAGGAACAATAGATCTCCCCTCCAGAGTGTACATCTCAAGGGGTACCGGGTGCTATGTACCCGGAGGTAAAGAGGCAGAGGCGTGAAGCGGACCACTCAACTCCATTGTGTGTCGAGGTTAAGAATGATGGAGCTATATCTCCACTCCCCATACGTCTTAACGCCTTGCTGCTTACTGAATTAAGTACTGGGACACTTTGCCTTTTAAACAGACCTATAACAGTAACTTGCATTAATGGTCCGCGCCATTGCTCAAGCGGTTAGTCGCTGGCTTCCCACTGCGGCGGCCCGTGTTCGATCCCGGTTCTGGCCAAGTGGGATTTCTGGTGGACAAAGTGGCGCTGGGGCAGGTTTTCTCCGAGTACTTCGGTTTCCCCTGCCAATCTTCATTCCACCAGTTGCTCCACAATCACCCTCACCTATCATCTGGGGCTGGTACAATAGGCCAGAATTGGCCGCAGTACAAGGGACTTAGTCCCACCCCAGTAGAAATAAAAAAAAAAACTTGCATTAATTACAGCAACAACGACCACGTACATTTCACCTTGACGTACAATGACGGTTATGCATGTCGACTTCTTTTTTATTCCTTAACAGATTTGAGGCCCTAAGCGGTATGTGTGTGAAGGAACCATCTGATGTGTATACTACTTAAAAGCCATGTTTTATTTCCCAGAAAAAAACAACGTATAGCTTGCCATGATAACTGAGAAAACAATGGGTAGATTTGAAGCTACTGCAATCCTTGTGACTTTCTTGATGAATATGGGAATATTCGGCAATAGCCAGACGTAAATTAAACCATCTGCACACAGAGGGTGTCAGTGTGACGCAGCAGGTACAGTGATTATCTGGGCCTGTAGAGTCCATTACTGTCGACCTAAATAGCCCAGGAATGCAACACGCAAGGCACGAGGCCTACGCTAATGACTACATGCGGCCAGACCGCAGCTCGTAACGAGTTACGTGTAATTACATCCTGTCGCGTCTTCCAACTACTAAAACAAAATCCCGCTTTTGGTCATATCTGGCACAGAACAATAGGCCATTATGCACTGTCTGAGCTCATAAAATGGCATTTCCAAATGTTTCAATCGACACCAGAATTAAGTCTCCGCGTCCAAGGAAACCAGACCAACAATTAATAGTTTCCTATTGTTGCGAAATCCCGTGCATATATTAGTTTATGAAGTAATGTAAATGACTGTCGATGAGGTCACTGGATTTTTCAATTGACCTAACCCTTCCAGCCGCACTATGGCCCTAGGGTTGACTCAGCCCCTAACATAAATGAGTACGAGGAATCTTCCTGGGGTTAAATGGCAGCCGGCGCGCATGGCTGACAACCCAAATGCCATCTGTAAGCCGACTGTCCAGAAAATGTGGGAGCCTCGACGTCTCACAACCCCATGGCCCTCCACGGCCTGTTACAGGAACAGCCTTAACTTTTTACCTGTAAATGACTACCACAACTTCAAAACAAATTCCAGAAACGGCGAGCTTTCAACGCGAAGCCCTGTTTGCAATGGCAGAGTACAGACAGACAATGTGGCGGACTGCATTATGAAATAACAGTGGACAATCGGGTCGCGTGTGTGGCGACAGCGACGCTTATAAAATATTACCTCCTTTCGGCTATTTTTGAAAGTTTTATATTCTCGGGGCCATATTGTAGAGCGGTCAGCCGACTGTATTTGTTCAATTGGGGGCGTATTGGGGGCGTAGATGTATATATCTGCACGCATACCTGGAGTTCAATTGGAAAAGGAATTGATTGCTTTAAATCTGGGTCGCTTTTGTCTTTTGCGTGCGGAAGCTTTTTCTGAAACGAGTGAATCTGGAGTGCAAACGCGTGAATTACGGCTGGCTTCGATCCCCGGCTTCCTCCATTTCCTGTTGGTTCATTTCATTGCTTTCCTTTACCTACTTCCCATTTCAATTCTGCTTCCAAAGGTTAAAAAAAAGGAGTGAGTGATCATAACCAACCGAAGTAGCTCAGGTAACACAGTGAGTAAGTGAACGGGCTGGGCGGCCGAGGAATCGGGGTTCGATAGCAGATGGGGGAAAAGAGATTTCACACTTCTCCATAATGTAGACACATGCCATGGGATCCATGCACCCTCCTATGTAATGGTTACCGGGAGCTGTCTCCCCGAGGATAGAACGGTCGGAACGTGAAGCCTCCAGCAAGTAAAAGGTTAAGAAAACGCAGGGCTATACCTCAACTCCATCGCTTTTCTAATCTGATCCGACAACGTATTTATTTACCAGCGTGCCACCGGATTATGCTTTAATGGTGAATTGTTGCTGCTATAAACATTATTGTTGCGAACGTTTCCGAAATAGTCCGCAAGTCGTAAGGTTTGCCTGCTTGTAGTTTCCATGGAAACCAAATGCAAACGTACCTATGATAGAAGCAGAATATGACCGCAACAGACAGGAGGATTTTAGCCAATATTTCAGTGTCGGCTTCGGCCCCAAAAATTGCATCCCTAGATTATTATTATTATTATTATTATTATTATTATTATTATTATTATAACAACTCTCGGATGTCACAGCGTGCATATTCAGTCATATCGTGATTTCAAACTGTCCCCCGAGAACTGTGACGTGTCCTGCCTGTCTAAAACACCTTTCAGGGCACGTGACGCCTTGAGTAGCCAATCTTACGGCAGAAATATCCCTTGTCTTCAATGAGATAATCAATATGAAGTTATTGCTTCCAATCGTGTGTTGCAAATAGGATCTAGTGGCAACCATTTACGTAACTATCCGACGATGAAAGCTCAGAGATGCTTTGAGGCGGAGAGGACCAATGGAAACCGCAGAAAGAGATGGGAATTGTCACATCTTTCCTGATGAATTTTCAACGGACATTTCACTGCTGCCAATGAAACGCAGAAGTACATTCAACGAATAAACCGGTAGCAGTCAAGACAGAGCAGCCTAACGAAGCGGTTTCTCTTGACCTGTGCCTCACCATCCTTGAATAAGGTCAAGTTACAGAAGGATAACAGATATTGATCATGCATGACACTGACACACTCATACTGTCGACATAGCAACTGGTAAACAAACACGTCACAGCTCGTATCAGAGGCAATTACCAGCCACAGGTTACCCAAAATATACGATTCTTTCCTATACCGAACGTAGTTTCAGGCTGACCCGAAACAAATATGCGTACACCTGATAGACGTTTCTGTACGGAATATCACTACTGGGTGACTCAAAACATGCGAGTCGTTTCTTTCGCAATTCCTATATTATTATTATTACCCGCCTGTGCGGTCTAGTGGTCAGAGTTCCTGGCTACAGTTCCAGAGGTCTGGGGTTTGATTCCCAGTGCTGCCAGATTTTCTGAGAAGTAGTGGGTCTGGAACGGGGTCCACTCAGCCTCGTGAGGATAATTGAGGAGCTATTTCAAGAAAATAGCGGCTCAGGTCTAGAAAACCGAAATTAACGGCCGTGGGGATTCATTGCGCTGACCACGTGACACCCTCTATTCGCAAACGTTGGCATTAACTTCGCCGACAAGCGGCAGTCGATCGGTCGGTATAGTTCGCTTACGGACTCAAGCAACGGAGTTTGTTTTTATTCTTCTCATTATTATTATTATTATAACTGTTTCTGATTTATTTACTTACTTACTCATCACTTGCCTTATTTCTTTATTTATGGCCTATATGACGATGATAACAGTGGGTTACACTATACACGTTCGAATGATTGGTGATAGTGGAAAATGAATTGGAGAGGACGTGGAAGGAAGCGGTCGTGGCCTAACGCTACATCTGCCTGCAGAAACTGAGGTTACCACGACAAATCTCAGTCCGAAGAGGCCGGTGTCTGGCAGGAACAAAGGAACTGAAATGTATTGCGTGTCTGCAGCCCTCGCAGGGTGCGTGACGTGGACGCGGTACGAGGCACCCAGAAACCCGACTCTGTACAGGAGGCAGACTTCCACCTGTACGTTCTTCAGGCGGGCTCTGCCCTGCTGGACCACCTCCAGAGCGGCTGGAGGGCCAGGATCCTGGTGAGTTCATAGCTGGACACCATCACTACATCGCTAGATTGCCCATTACCGTTAATACTTCAAAGAAAACACACTGCGTTGCTGAAAATTACTGCCTTCCGGGATTTGACGCCATGAATTCTCATTTATTTATTTATTTATTTGTTTTATTTAACGGCGCTGCCAGTAGCTCAGGCTACACAGTGTTGAATGGTAGGACGATCAGCAAATTGGAAAGGATTTGGGGGGAAGTGGTGCTGGCTCAGATCAGGAACTGAGGAAAACAAGGGAAAACCTCAGTAAGGACAGTCGGCGCTCTGGCCGAGATTCGAAACGGCCACCACCAGAATGCGCATGCAAAACGTTGAAACCAGAACCAACTTGTGTGGGGACGCCATGAAGTCTGGTGCATATGAACGTTTCAGAGGAATTTGCTGCCTCCATCTTCAGAGTATTCGAGTACAGGTCCCTCCTAAACCCTGGTAAATATGTACAAAATTATACAGCGTCATCCCAGGAGACAGTAGTCTTCATAGTTACTTCCATAAGAACCACCAATCTCATATTACGTCTCCGCTACAAAGCCCAACCGGTTAATGCTGCTTAGGGAAACAGTTGCTGTTTATTGTGAGAACCATACGGAACACACAAATACACTGTGTGGGCAGAATGCAGACTCTGAGTGTGTTAAAGCGGGTGATACATATAGTTACCAATGGGCTTTGAAGACTAATACCCAACCAAAAGTAGTTCAGTTCACGTGTTTGCCTAAGCTCTATTATAAATTTCGTTCCATTTACGCCAACTTCTCCCAAGTGGATTGTTTTATTGATATTGCAGAGCTCGACTCTGGAGTTAGCCGGCTGTCAGTTGGGGGGTTCGGCGTGGGGGCACAATGTGCAGCACCTGGACACCGTCTATCAGCGCTACAAACGGCAACTACTGGATCCAGACAATTCGCCACACCGAAGTTTCGCGCTTCTGCAAGAACTGCACACGAGCCTCCAGAGACACGCGGACCTCAAGAAAATCTTCTGGAAGGCACGTGATTCACAAACGAGTCTAACGACAGCGAGTCATGGCAGTGCAATCATTACATTTAGAGTTGGCCTATCCAAAACCTTGCAATGATGGCATTTCAGTGAAATTACTGAGTGTCTGGGACTAGCTCTATCGATTGGGTCCCACTGAATATGCTTTCACCTGAAGACAGAGGAGAATCCGGTCTCCGAAACGTTTTGTTTTAAATAAAGACAAGACGATGGATAATGTCCAGAAACACAATAATTGTAAGAAAATTCTGGCTAAGCCCGCGAAATTCCACCATCTGACGCATGTGTCCGGTCCTGCGGGCGTTGGGGCAAGTGGAGCTATCGCTCCACGTATTCCTGCCTGCCACGGGATTAGATGGATGTGAGTAGGCAGATCCACGCTCCGGCCTATCTGTCACCTAGGGAAAGAGCCCCTATTACCCATTGTACAGGAGGCTGGTGGGCCCCAAAGCAGGTCTGTAAGATGTGATTTCCTTTCCGTTAATCGGTTGTATAGCCCGAAGCGTACTCACTATACTGACTGAGCTACAGCAGCTCCTAATGCGTACTAGTGTTGCAATAAACGCTATTGGCATCCTGTATGCAGTGAGAGAATGTGACGTCACCTGTTCGCTGTGCTCGCCCACAGGACCAGATGCTGTACCACTTCCTGATGCAGAGGCTGCAGCTGTCCTTCCCAGGGTCACCCCAACCCCTGGGGGGCCTCGCCACGCAGAACACTCTGTATGCCCGGATCGATGAGCTGCAAGTGGCAGCAATGCTCCTGTACATTCTGTTGGAGGCCCTGCGAGACAGCGACAGCATCAATGACAAAATCCAGGCACGTGAAGGGCTTTTGTTGTGACGGGAATAACCAAAGATTTCTTGACCACCGAAGCAATTGAAGATTTCTTTCTTCCGGAATGTGAAGTCGTATAGTTTGGTACATTATTACCGTGAAGATGGAAGCAGCAAGTTCCTTCGAAACGTTGGGAAGCAGTTAAAAGGTATATTTGGCCTTCGTCCCTATTGGTTCGCTAAGTGCGCCAGGCCTCCCTCTCTGTATGTCAGGGCCATTCATCTCAATGCTGCTCTTATTCTTCCACACTGGAGATGGAGGCAGGAGGTTCCTCCGAAACGTTTCTAATGATCTAACATAGTACACAGCGCCCCATCCCAAGAGACAGTGAGCTTCATACTAAGTCCTGTCAGGACCTCAAGTCTCGTGTGATAACTCCAGGATCTGCATGCATTTCCCATTGCTCCAATGCGTGCCACATACCCTTCCATTCTATCCGATTTCATCATTCTAATACTACAGTAAAGCCTCGCTAATCCGGAGTAACTGGGGGAGGGGAAGTCATCTGGATTAGGGACGCAAAATGTAGCCCCCCCCCAAAATGAAAAATTTAGTGATTAAAGTAGTGCTGATGAAAATAAATAAGAGACTATCGCTCTAGAGCCTTTATTTAAGAACTATAAAAAGACAAAACATTTATTCATTGATAGAAGCCTGAGAAGTTGTACTTGTTTTTCAACACAATGCAGGTTTGAAGAAGCTGTTAATGTTGTGTGTGAACACACAAGTGACTCATCAGCTTACCTAAATGTCATGTGTCTTTTAAAGTCTGCACTCAACTGCGAAGGCCTACCATATACAGCAAGCACTACAAATTACAAAGCTGCTCCCTGGGCTACTGTCTCTACGCTCCTGTCGCTGCATTGTACCCCCCTCACATGAGCCTTAGGTCTCACAGTCCATGTGCAGGGAAGAAGTGAAGGTGCTCTGGTGCCCAATTAAGCACCACACCATGAAGATGTATGGTGAAATGGAGGCATAACTTCACACATTGACCTTAGCATGGGATGGAGGTGAGTGGTCAGCTTCACACTCCAGTTGCTTTACCATCTGTATCCACTGGCCAGGTTACACAGCAGGTTTGAATGTTCTGGATAAGAGTAAAATCACCTCTCCTGAGAATCGAACCCCAAATCCTCATCCATCCAACCAGCAGTCTGTCACTATACCAACTGAGCTAGCATGACTCTATCCTTGTGAATTAGGCAAGACTATATGTGACTCTGAGGGTGACATAAGCAGTCTGCCCCCACACGAATCCTGTGGCATGGCAGAGGTACCTGGTGTGAAAATCAGGCAGGGAAACAACTCAATTCTGTCATCCCAACACTTTCAAACAGCCCACAACCATACCATCTGTTGCAGATGCTTCAGTTCAACCGAGGTGCCGTGCTCAAGAGGCTACTGACCCTGCTGGTCACCCCGCCAAGCATCCCCAACAGGCATCGCACAGTCTGCTGTCACATGCTTGAGGACTTCCGTGAGTTCGGCTCTGGAGGGTGGACCAACCTTCCAGAGGCAGAGGTAAGTAACACAGCTTGCGATGGCAGGCATGATATCCACATTTCATGGTGGAGTTCCCCCTGAGCTTAACGAACCACTGGAAGCATAATAGTTACTGTCTGCTGCATTGAACGGTGAGATTCACTGGCGGCTAGAATGTTGTCTGCATTCAAGATGATTTACAGCAAGATGAATGCATACATCTTTCAGCTGTTCAAATTTCCTTTTGTATTACTGACCTTTGAGCAGCGTTATCATTGATCAATTGTTGCTTTCTATTGTTTGGTGACTAATAACAACAGTTATGCGATTTCCAGTGTTCAATGAATAATCGATATTGGATTATTCCAGATAATCCTCAAGGGGAATAATCCAAAAGGTGGATAATGAAGGCGTATGAACCAAAAAGCGAGCAAAACGCAGTGATTTCACTTCGTTGTTTCGACTCCCTCTTAATCCTCAAGATGGATGCATAAAGTTGCTCTGAAAAGTTCATTAACCTTACTGAATTGCATGGCTACATCCAAGAATTGCCTCTATGGGATTTGTGGTGCATAAAGTGACAATGGGGTAACCTTATTTCCCACCAATTTCAGTTTTCCCCTGCCAACTATCATTCCACCAATGCTCTATATTCAGCACTTATCAAGGTCTGCTTCAATTAGCCCACACAAGGTGACATTACCAAGTGATTGTCCACACAACTGATGTTTGAACTTTCTGTGAAGAAAGGTATACATGGGGCCTATTGGAACCAAGATAAAATAATATTTTGATGATGGCCCAAATATAAAGTTGTGTAGAAATCCATTCAGTACTTTCTGACAAAGATGTGGCTGGAGAGAGGTGCGGGCCCTCCAAACAAAGCTTTCACTTCATATCTCTTTCAAAGAACACTTACAGAAGAAACTAAATCTTAAGTTACACCCACAGCAGTAACTTATCAATGTCTCTGCTTCCAGCTCATAAAAATGCTTGCTGAGGTGACGAATGTCTCCACGGCCATCTTGTATGAACTCCTTCTGACACTACAGAACATGATCCAGAACAAATCAGCACTGAAGCTGACCAAACTGCTGGATGGGGTGGCCATGGTATGTACATCTCCAAAATGTATCACAAGCAACACGGCCTGTGCCTTAACTGCTTCACTCCTTGGCAACTAAACTGGGTTGGTTCCCATTTCAACAAAATGTTACAATATCAAGATGAAAGACATATGTTAAAAGCTTAATCTAATCCAAAATGCAACTGATTACCTCACTGCTTCGCTCTCAGGAATGCCACATGAAGCGCAGTGTCAGCCAACTTCTTGGGCTCCTGTTCCCATCCCCTGCACACAAACTGACGCCTCTGGAAGCTGTCCTTGTATATCAGCACGTCTTCGTGCTCAAGTGTCTCATGGAGAGCCTCAGCAGGGTACAGGATTATGTTCAGGAGCAGTTTGAGGAAGAGTTCAGGTTCGTGACTCATGAGGCTGAAATTCAAAACAGGAGCATCATATTGTGCAAGAGTTCTATTGCTTCGACAAGTTGGAATCAAAAATAATATTCAACAAATGATGAGGTACAGTCTGTGGACTTCTGGGTTGTGACACCGTGGAGTCCTGTGGCAGATACCCAGCATGCTGGGGAAACATGACTGAAGTGTGCTGCATGAGGAGCTGATTCAGTTACACAGGCAGGTCACAAGGATGGTGAGGGCATTAGAAAATGGCGTTCAGTCTGAACCGATATACAGGAAATGTACCCTTTCAGGGAAAGAGTATTACCTTTTATCTCCAGATAGGAATGCAACTGTAGTACCATATTCCTCTGAAATGCTGGTATCTGCCTACAAGACCACACACAATTACAACCCTGAAGAGCATAATCTGAACAACCTCAGAACTTAACAAGTTCAGGTTCAGGCTGACAATCTCATCAGGTCGCTTTTCAGAAGCACACCCACATTATGCCACATGTCCTGACCCACTGTTTCAGATATTACGTTCGCTGGTCACGAGTCAGTCGCAAGTTGCCAGACAGTTACCCAATTAAGCGACTTCTGCAACAACTTGTGGATGGGGTGCAGCAGTTGGCATCTAGGGGGCACACAAATCTGATCCCTCACAATTCGGCTGACGACCTACAGTAATTTACCAAATCCAGCAGCCTGACACAATGATTTGTGTTAATATCTCTTTGCTTTTCTTAAACAATAATTACAGATCGTGAGTGTAAATGGTGAGAAGAGTGTCCATAGCTACCTCTGTCATGCTCACTGTGTTTCTCGCTGCTACAGCTAGAGTGGTGTGAACTGTAGACATTCTGTCTTCAGAAACTTGTTACACTTATTCTTCTTAATTATAACCAATTTCCACTGATTGACAATAAACTATTTATTACTCTAGTCATCTGAATTATGACACCATGTAGTCTGTGTAGGTGGTTATCAGTGCTTCAGAGAAACACGCTACCCTTGCAGGAGGAGGCAGTATGTGACTCTGAAATGTTGGAATTCATCTGTCACACTATATGGTGCCATAACGCTCAAGACTATAACACAAATCTTCATGATGGTGAAAACAAATATAACTTAACTTGTCTGTTTACTGTTTAAATTTATTAAACTGGTCAGATGCTCTGAAAATTAATGAAAAAATTTGACGACCGCCATCCCCTCCCATAGTTTCCATGGGCAACCTTACCATTAAGCCACTCCTACACGACAGCCCTTGAGGGACACTCCGAAACACAGTTTCACTGTATGTGTGAGACATAAAATTGAAAAGTTCCAGAAAGAAAGCTTGGTAGAATAAGCATAATAATAGCCCAGAGGCATATTTCATCAGGAAAAATCACCACTGTGATACCAACTGATGAGAACACAATACTGAATGAACACCTGCTCTGCAATGCTGCCATCTTATGCTCCTATCATAACTAAAAGAGAACAGTTTCCTATTTGGTTTCCACGGAAATGATCACTGACAAAATCACTGCCCTCCTCAGACGATCTATTTAGCAATATGTTTGTTATATGAGCTGTGGGCTCATAAACTGCTCAGTACTCACCGTCTGTTACTGGTCCTAACTTATCAGTATTGATTATTGCACATGAAAAGCAAATGAACATTTGCAAGGTGATGAGCAATTGAGGTTGTTCTTTAAATTTACAGATACCTTGCATTTGAAGAGACTGGACACTGATGTAAGTGCCGACACATTATTTGGGGCCCTTGTTTGTTTTTAATTCAACAAGAAGTTGAACTGTGTGTAGAGTGATGAAACACAAATTAAATTACTTTCTTAAAGTATATCAGCCTCCATCAATATGCAGGTGAACTGACTGTACAACCACAAAGTTCTGAGGAGGTGGTTCATATTAAGAACTCTTTCCTTGTGTGTATGTCTCACATAGGCATTGAGGCAATGTCAGAATAACTACATCTCTTGTTTTCTTTACATTCCTACAGGCCATGACATAACTCATGCAATTAGCTAACAGCCTCTCAATGCAGCAACCTGGGTTCAAGCCCAGGTTACTTCATGTGGGATTTATGGTGGATGTAGTGTCACTGGGATGGGTCTTCTTGGAGTGCTTCCCATGCCAGTTCTCTCTCCACCAAATGTTCCATTTTCCTCCATCACCACCCAGGAATGTTACAATGGGTCATTTAAAGGCCCAAGTACCAAGGGACTCAGTCTCACCCACCCTACCCTAAAAATACAATACAATAAGTATTCAAGTCCCACTGTTCTGATTGTTCATGACATAGAGTGAAGCTTTTAAATAAATAATACAACATACTCATGACTGAGCATATATAGACATGTGGGTACTCCTTCACAATGCACTGCCAGTGGGAAACGAACACTTTGTGATTGGTGCTCAGTGTCAAGCTGTTACAGAACCCCCTGGCTCACAAAGTGTAACCTGTAACATTGTACTCCCGATTCTTATGCCTTGCAGACATCGTCAATCTGTCATGGCATTGCAAGATTTCAGCTTCTTACTGAAATATCGGTGGGGCACACGGTAGTATAGTTGGTTGAGGCACTATGCTACAAGACGGACAGTCGCTGGTTCATGTCCCGATGAGGTCATAGGATATCTTTTCAGTTTACCTAATCCCTCCAGCCACATTATGGACCTGGTGTTGACTCAGCCTCTAACAGAAATGACCAGGAATATTGCTGTGGGTAAAGGGTAGCCAGCGCGTAACGCTGACAATCTTACTGCCATCTATGAGCAGAATGTCTAGAGAAAATGTGGGAACCTCAACATCTCACAACCCTATGGGCCTCCATGGCCCATTATAGGGCTACTTTTACTTTTTTACCGAAATATCGGTAAACTTGTACTTGCATTGCACTGCACGATGACACACCATGCGATTATCATATTTCACATGGGACACAAATTTGGGTTCCTTGAAAATGGAATTTCTACATTAGCTGAGCAAATATTATTTTCCCAAGGACTCTGCTCTGTGAAGTCAGTTCGTCAGAAGGTCCCCCTACGTCCATCACAATTGTGTTTATTTAATGAAGCTGTCAGCAGCTTAGCCTGCATAATCAGATAATTCGTGAATAAAGAACCAGAAAGGATTTGGAAGGAAGCAGACATCACCTAATTTAAAGTAATTAGCAATAATTATCTGGAGTGACCAAGGAAGAGAATTAAAAACCTGTCAGGACAACCAGCCAAGGGGCTGGCATCTGAACTAGAAACATCACAAATACAAAACAGAAATATATATTTGTTGCATTATAAATGTCAGTATGAATGACTACTGCCCTCAGGAGCACATCTCTGCACAGGGCAGAACAAGGGGCAAAACATGTAACTCATAAACATTTTATATTTCACCAAACATTTTAACAATAATTCCAACATGTTTCACATTTATATAATTTCATCTGAACATCAACATACTTTAAATGAACAAGAATACACCATCTGTATAAAGCTCCATCCAATCTGACAAGCCCTGCAATACTTGTGGTTAACAATGCAGTCATACAAATAAACAAACAGGTATACAGTGTAGCCCCCCATTCAAGGTTTCTTAGCAAAACAGCGGATCTGAACACTAAAGTGAACATTAAATAAGAGAAAATCCTGTTATGTATTTCATGACACCGTCAGTAGCTTGACTATACAGTGTCGAATGGTGCAGTGTCTGATGAATGATAAATTGAGAAGGATTTTGTGGATGAATTAAGCTACTATCACAGCATCTGCTTGGAGAAACTGCATCAGGATTGCCAGTGTTCTGCCTCTGATTCCAATCAAGTACTTCTCAAATACAAGCCTAAGAGTTTTACCGCTGCACTGACTCACTCCGTAAAGGGGAACACCTTAAATTACAGAACATTAAATGGAGGTTCCACTGTAGCTTGCTGTGGCTGATGCCTCTGGTAATGGTACAGTCAATGTGTCTGACATGTGCCCATCTTGTCACTCATGAGATGTGAGTACCTATGAGATGAGTCTTCATTACCTCCAGATGATTACTTGCAGACAGGACCTGCGCCTTAACATGGGGCTCTGAACCATGGAAGGATCATGCATCCTTGCAAAATGATTTAACATTAAACCTATTGTACAACTTGTAAAGATTAGTGGGTTTTGGGGTGTGACACAGTGCAGCCTGGTAGAAATGTGCTGCACCATCTTAAACGACAGGTGTAGAGACAGAGGTCCAGCCCGAAACACTGGCAACAATCTACCAGAAGGACAGCGTCACAATAGAGTCACCTCCACAAGATCCTCACATCTTGTACAATTTGTAACTTCGCAAATTTTCTAAATTACTATCTTTGGAACAATTTCATTATAAATTTCTGTTCAGTTGATCATTATTATTATATGAAGATTCATTTTAAGCTTCTTCAGGACAACATGATTTATGATTCTGTTCTGTAACCAAATGTTTTCTGTCGTGAATAATGTCATGCCACAACCTGACAACAAACTCACAGTGGGCACCATTTATATGAGGCAGACTTACAGTTTTGTGGGGAATCAACTGAACCTCTGAGGTATATGACGTAAAAATTAAAAAATGTATACTGACATATTATGCTTCAAAATTAATCATTCCTGGCCAATTAAAATTTGTTCAGTAAAACAGATGTGGCCAATCTCAAATACATCGCACAATTTTCATCTAATTAACGCCCCCCTGAAGCCAAAAATGTCTGGTACACATCCAAGCCAATGAAGTAATAAGCTGGCCAGCAGACTTGTGTAACATATATCTGATGTGGCAATTGTGTAAACCACCTATGAGATCAGAGAAAATATGCTCTTTGGAATGGTTGGCCGTTTCCTAGTCTTATTCGTCTGAAGGATGTAAGCAACTTTCTCTCTGGCTTCTGAGCGAGAGATATCTCCACGGAGACTTAGCAGATGAACCAGATGATCCTGTGTAACATCTGGGTACTTATCAACCAAGCCATGGAGGTCCAGGGACAAGATCTCCGGGTCCTCACTTTTGAGAACTTCAGCTAATGTGTTAATAATTTCAAACGGGGAATCAAATTTTGCTACTTTTGGTGCAAGTCGTACAAAAAATTCCTTCACCTGTTCTGCCTCAGCCATGATTTTAACCGCTGCATCTCGTCTCTCTTCATATGTCTTGAATGTTATCTTCTTCTGAAGCAAGGCAGATATGTAGCGCTTTGCAACCCAGTTCTGAGCTTCAGAGATGACGTAGTCAAAATTGCGGACACGGAGATGGATGTAATCCTGGAAGTAATCTTCCAGGGTGACGCAGATTGTATCGACAGGAATGCTGCTCATCACCCACTTACTGGTGATCAGGTCCTGGAACTGTGGCTCCAGGTCAAGAAATGCCTCTTCGAGAAGGAACTGAGCTGCCTCATCTCGCAGTTGCTAGAGGCAAACACATTGGGTTAGTCGCGCTGCCACAGCAACTAGCACACTTAGCTAGCCAGTAACGTTGTGATGTTCATCGGTCCTGCTGGTTTTGTAATTCTGTCAGGTTGCAAGAGACATTATTAATCTTTACCAGACATAAGGTGGATTGCTGCAATGGCACATGCTCATGGCCTGCCAGGCTGAGCGTCACGTTTGTCACTGTTCAGCTCTGCATACACGAGGCTCAGTTCAAATCTCAGTCCCCAATTTCCCAGCAATATCTAACATTTTATAGTTTGTTTCTGCCTGTCATAGCAAATACCAGATTAAACTTAACTACGTAAACCACAGCTACATCCAAATGTACCACTTCATTGACCTTCAATAACTCTGTTTTCTGCCGACAGAGTGCACTTATATGTTCCATATCATTCTCATAACAAGTGGAAACTACTTCCCTAAACAATATTGACTGGCTGGTCTTTGCAACAGAGATGCACTGTGAACTATGTGTGGTAGAAATACATTTTTGTTTTTAATATCATTTAAATTAATTTAAGGCATTAAAGGGTCTGAATGACATTCTTCCCAGAGATCTGTTATTCCTTGCATAATACATCTGACACAGAGCACCATCAGCAAACCAAGAAGCTAGAAACAACTCAGATGTGTAAAACTGGCTCAAATGACTCAGCTATTTGCAAATAAAACTCAATTTAAACAAGCTTAATGTAACGTCTGGTACTGGCATTCTCTCCACTGACCTGGAAAGCATTGAGAAGAGCCTCAAACTTCGTGCCTGCCTCGTTGTCATGGAGACCAGGCCGCCAGTAGTGCTGCTTCATCAGTTGTGCCAACTCCACAAATTGTAAGCAGTTGTTCACGATCGTGATCATGTAGTGCGTGAAGTATGGGACCTACAAGCAAGAGAACATTTCAACAGGTAACAGATGAACACCAGAACAACAACCAAGACTGTGCCACAGGCTGCACAAGAACAGCCAACTGACTTTGTAAGAAAGGAATAACACATGAAGGAAACATGTAGATTTATTTTGTACGTTGTTTAGTAATTCTCTCAGCAGCTGTGCTCTATAATGTTGCATGAGAGGATGACAGATGAATGGGACTGATATGAAAGGAAGTCTTGGCCTAATCAAGGTATTAAGCTGGTGCTTGCCTGGACTGATTAAGGAAAATCATAACAAACCTCTATTATACGAGATGGGGGTCCCAGTTGAGATTCAAACGAAGCACCTCCTGAACATGAGTTCAGAACATTACTGCTACATCAACTGGTTTGATGAAATGGATTGACTGAGCCAGAGATTCTGTCAAGAACTGTGATTTTGTTTGGCAGTAATGAACCTTCAGTCCATGAAACCAAGGAGCACCGAGGGAAACAAAATATGGGGATAACCTGTCAATAAGGGTAATCAAATTAGATTACATTACCTTACTTCTGTCTTCAAAGTGTCGTATTTTGAATTCGATGATAGCATCACGGTACATCTTTCCGTACTGTGTAACCTGGTCCATGCTTAACAACAGAGCCTTGAATGTCAGATCTTGACTGAAAACAGAACCAACATGGCGCATTGCACTGAGTTGTGCATCTTAACCTTCTAAGCAGGAACACACTACTTTACAATATGCCAACATTCTTGCTTTTGCAATCAGGGTGTTACTTGTAAATGGCTCTTAAAGCAAGGAAACATTACTGGATTGTCTACATCCAATGAGGTAACTAGCAGGGTGAAACCTTCATTTCAGGTTTAACTGGGGACCAGTAAGTCGAAGAATTAACTGAGGAAAATCATAAACGGAAGAAATCAGACTTTGAGATTACTGACTTTGGAGCTTCAAAATTGAATGTTAAAATGAGAGACACCCTTATACTGGGGAACATCAAATGGGGATTGTACTGCACACGCACACTCATCACTTCTGTCACTCAACTCCTTCACAGGTTTCATTTCAGCACCCTTACACATTAGAAATTAACTGAAATGGTAAGTAAGGTTACCACATGCTTCAATGTTTGATAACTTGGCTTTCCACTCATGGAGTGTTTATGAGTTCAAATCGGCAGTGAAATGGAAAGTGATGACTTTCCCAACACATTTGGCCTATTTCTGCTTGAGTCTTGACAGAGGAGCCATCTCAAACTTAACTGATGGGACAAATGGGCATGTGTTTCGAGGCAATGGAATTATGCATGTTTTACAAATGGCTGAGGTTACCAAGATTGGGCAACATGGGAAGAAACTTCTTCAAAATTTATTATACTCCTTCTTAAAATGATAAATTTGTAGATTCATACAGGATCTGGAAATGAGCATCTATGTATTAATGAAAAGCATAAAATTTCATCAGCTGTGGAACTATTACCTTCTCAAGAACTCTGCTCGACAGAGCTAAGACGAGTTTCAAAATTCTGAGAGTTAACAAGTAAGTACAGAAACTGTTATACTATTCTTGCAGTTACCTGATTGTTCGTGTCACTTGCAGATTCTGATCAATCATCTGAAAGATAATGACTGGAGCGGACGTGTGGAAGAAACCCTGATCATCCCCTTCCGGAGCTGTACCATTGCCCCAGTCCAACTTCTCCGTCTCCAGAGTTTTCTGCATCCACTCCATATAGTTCGTCTCCATGTTCTGCAAATTTACAGCAATGATGAGGTATTCTGATTCAAGATTTATCTGCTTATTAAACCATCAATCAATCAATCAATCCACTTCAATACTGCAGTTGTTGCAACCCCTCAGCACAACCAATCACTACATGAATTACATCCATAAATACAGCAATTTTCCTGAAGAGAGCCTTTTGTGATCCAGTCCCCACTTATACAACAAACACATACTGTGTGTACACTGAGTTACCTGGATATGAACTCACCTTCAGGTACTGCTGTTGGAGACTGTCAATCACAGCATTGTTCAGCAAGGGGCCAATAGACGATGTGTCAATGTTCAGTTCTGGATGCTGCATCAGCTCGGGACCAGTGTATGTGTTCATAATCCAAGACAGGATCGACACATACTCGTTCCCTTCGAGCCCATTCTGTATGACCTCCTGCAGCTGCAAGAACCCAAACTTACTCATTGCTGATGTTGTATTTTTATTTATGCTTTGTTTAACAATGCTGTCTGTAGCCCAGGAAGCATACTGCTGACCAACAGCATCATTAATCTTTTATCAGTAGTGTGTCCCACTGTAACATCACATGCGGAGGTCATCCAGGACAATATATCAGAAAAAGTCCTTCAATTAAATAAATTCTGAACAACCCATCTATTAAAATTTAAAAGTTTGTGACAATGGTGCATTGCTACAAGTATTATGTTTTTGGACATTATCCATCGCCCTGTCTATTTTCTATATAAAAAAAGGTCCTGTTTATTTTTAAAAATACATTTCGGAGACTGGATTCTGTCCCTGTCCTCTGGACGACATAAGGACTAGCTCTGTCTACTGGACTCAACTGAGTCAGTTTTAGCTGAGGACGGGGACAGAATCTAGTCTCGAAACGTTGTGTTTTGAGAAATAAACAGGACTTTTCTTTTTTAAGAAAATAGACAGGACGATGGATAATGTCCAAAAACATAATACTTGTAACTGATCTATTCTTTTGCCTGTGTTAAGCATATATACGAGGGGGGACCCAAAAATAACCGGAAACGACCTGTTGTGCGCGCATGCTTTGTAGTTGCGAGTTGTGCTGCTAGGTGGTGTTAGCTGGGGGTCTCCCGCGACTGTTAGTGAGCTGGCGTCAGTCTGAGTTAAGTGGTTTGTCTGTGGTGCTCTGTTGTGTGCGTTCCTGTTTCAACCCTTTGGCGATTAGTGAGATGGCCGACCAGAAGGAACAAAGAGGGTGTGTGAAATTGATGAAGATCGTCGAAAGACCATTGACCAACTTTCTGAGGAAACGAACATCTCATGGAGCACGGTCCAGCGAATTTTAACCGAAGGTTTGCACATGAGACGGGTGTCTGCAAAATTTGTTCCTCGCTTGTTCGGAGATGACCAAAGAGAAAACCGCGTGAATGTTTGCTGCGACTTGAAAAGTGAAGTGCATTTTTCCTTAACAGAAAGCAAAATTTCATGCACACTCTTTGTTCCTTCTGGTCGGCCATCTCACTAATCGCCAAAGGGTTGAAACAGGAACGCACACAACAGAGCACCACAGACAAACCACTTAACTCAGACTGACGCCAGCTCACTAACAGTCGCGGGAGACCCCCAGCTAACACCACCTAGCAGCACAACTCGTAACTACAAAGCATGCGCGCGCAACAGGTCGTTTCCGGTTATTTTTGGGTCCCCCTTCGTATTATCATTGCATTCGGATTTGAGGTGCTCAAGAGCCCACAAAATAACTTCATGTACCATTTATTCATTCGCTTCCTCTCAATCAAATAAGAGTGAAGCAGCTGGTCCTTCAGATCGACCCCTATCATCGATTTGTTGTAATCTAACATCGAAATGGGTCTGACCACTTTCTTGCCTCTAACTGTAACAGTCCTGGTGTCATGACTGTGACAGGTGATCACAGTCACGATTTTCTTGTTGCTCCTGTTTGTGCTACAATTTCGCCTTTTTTTTTTAGTTTCATGTTTTTCACTTTTAGTGGCACATTCTTGTGGTTCAAACTGAGAGTCGCAGCACAGTCAGTCTTGTTTGTGATTTTCAGTATCTTGGTTAGAGATTATAGACTGAACCAGACCAACAAGTGCTTTCTACTTACGTGATGGGAAAGGGCAGTGTGGTACATGTGCACAAACTTGTTGACAATGTCATAATGTGGAGGAAAGCAGGGCACACAAAGTGTCTTCACCACACGCAGATCTTCAAGAATGAGCTGCCGTGTCAGCTGCAACGAAGAGCAGTCATGTCACTGACAATATGATAGTTGTTCACCTGGTCAGGGCATTGCTCTGATGTCATGCAAGATTCATCAACATGCTCATAACGTCTGTATATGGCCTCATCCTGAGTCACTTCCATTCAATCTGTATGTTCACAAGCAGTTTCTCAACTGTATAGGACAGTTTCTGTCCTGCCATGGATAATCTTGTCTCTGCCCTCGACATATGTCACTCAGCCCATCATGTACTTGTAATGGTCTAAGTCGTGGACTTCACGAGTCTGATCCTGACTTTCCCAGGAAGTTTTGCCCACCTGGGCATATAAATAGAATCCTAAGGTCACGAGATGTGTTACTTGATTTTACAGGCTTAAGAAAATTTGACCTGTTTCATAAAGGTATGGCTTATTGCCATCTGAATATGGGCCCATGCATTATCAGTTTTAGGGATATTCAAATATAAGGTGTGTTAATATGAAACCCATTCAAGCACTGCGCTGAGTGAAGAAGGCCATTAACAATAGTCTCCATGGACAGGAAAGTAACCACCCCACCCATGCACCAGTTAATGGATCCCCTCCTCAAAGAATCCCCAGGGCTGCCGCAGCTGGAATCATTTCACCACCCTCAGACCCAGACCTATACAACATGTCATGGACAGTGCCAGGCCACACAGGGACAGGTGTTGTGGTGGATCACACTGACACACCTCTCACAAGCATACCAAAATGCTTCCTCTTGATGGCAGCCTGACAACAATGTTGCATTCTGATGGTGATGTCATGTGAGGTCCCTGAAGAAACTGGAGGCTTCACTAGCCCATTGCGACGGATTCTGCACCTGGAACACCTCCCATTTCCTGTACTGTGCCCATTCTGTTGCATGGCTAGCAGTTGACTGCCAGTGCATCAAGCACCCAGCCCCATCATCACAACCAACAGCATTCACTAACAGTGGCACAATGGGTTCCAGTCCTCATGTATGTTAAAGCAAGGGGCCAAAAGAGAGAGACAAGACCAACAAAAACAGTTCATCAAACAGTACAGCAAATGTTACAGCAACATTAAGTTACCTCCAGGTAACGAACCAGCCACATCTTGTTATCATTCCGTTCATCCACCTGTGTGCCTTCTATTCGTTGGGCCACAGCTTTCTCCAGGACTTCCATTGCTTTCTCACGCCATTTTTTGGGCCGTCCTGGAGGCAGGAATCCACTCTGTTTTTGCCGCTGTGTACATAAGAACCAAAGGAGCTAACTTCTGAGTTGTAACATGAGTCAACAATTACAATATCACTAAATAATTAGCATCATCAAACATGCCGCTGAGAAGAGAGAAACAGAGACCTGCAGCGCAAAGCCGTCTGCTTTCTCTTCTCTCTCGATGATGCGCAGGGCAGTCACGATGACAGTAGGCTCCTTCCTGACAGTGTTCAGGGTCCTACTGAGCACCAGACGCAGCTGCTTCTCCAGTAGCTGTGACAGCACCTCCACATCCTCAAAGTACGCCTTTAGCATAACTTTGTCTGCAGGGGCCTGGTTCGGAAGCTTGTGTAGCTCGTACAGAAGGTCATCACGAGAGTTTTCCAGATCTGTCAGGCTCTGCAATGTAAGCAGAACATGTACTTCAATTCAACGTACATGACATGGCTCTGACACCAAAGATAGCACTGAGTTTCTAGTAATAATGGAAGAATTGCTCAACACGAAAGGATAATGCTCATTTTCTGTTGTCATATATATAAGCATTTATAAGCCTAGATAGTAGTTATGATTAGGAACAGAAGATGGAAATGTGATGTATGCTTGAGTTGGCATTCCATGTTCACTTCTGTCACAAGAACTCACAGTGTACCCCTAGACAGCAGCAACACCTACAGCACACTGTTATTCTAAAACATTCAGTGTCTTAGTATTAATACAGACATCTTTAAAGAACATTTCAAACTACTTTCTGAGCACATCTTATGCTTCGAATTCAACAATAATACTGACAATTGCAACAACTTCCTGTTGAAATTTCAATGGGCCTCATTTCGCTTAGTGGGGGGTGGCGTCAAACTGGGTCCACTCGGCATGGCGGCCACTGATTGGCCTATTTTACCTGCCCCAGGTGATTATGATGATGGAGAATTTGGTGGAAAGGAGACCAAACTACTCGGAGAAAACCCGCCCCAGCGCCACTTTGTCCACCACAAATCCCACTTGACCAGGCCCGGGATCAAACCCGGGCCGCCAAGGTGGGAAGCCAGTGACTAACCACTTGAGCTATGGTGCAGCCATAATGGGCCTTATATTCCATCTGGTGACAGAGCAAAGTGGTGTAAACTTTGGAAAACACAAGTCTCGCATGCACAGGCACCATCCTGTTCTGTGCTGACTGTGCACCTGGTGTGTATGCAGCAGTTTCCCTTCGCTGATCCACTGCTTCGTCTTCTCAACACTCTCAGGCACTGTGAAGATGTGCTTCAGGTTCTCCATGGCCGTCACGTACTGCGAGTGTCTCATGTTCTCATCACGGACATCTTGCAGCTTTGCATAGAGTCCTGGCACAGCTGCAAACGATTCTTCAATCCACTTAAGGCTGAAAAGAAATATTCAAAAAAGTGCATAACTGTCATACCCGAAACATGTTGCCTTCTAGGAAGTAACACTGCATATTCTAGTAGCCTGGAACAAGTCCAGTGATGTTCTGAAGGCATGTACTGCTCCATCTTCATGACCAAAGAGTTAGCCCAGTAAAAAATTAGCAAGAAGCTGATGGCAAGCACAGTTCCAAAACGTTGGTGGACTTCTACCAGACTACACGGCATCACATCCCAGAAGCTAGTATTCCTCACAGTCACTTCCATGAGAATATCAAATCCAAAGTTTTTCATTTTCATTGTAAGTAAGGAATTCCTTGACATCATTCTCCTAATTTCCAGGATTTGGGTTCCTTTGTTCATTTTTAAAATTATTTTATTGTGCTGTATCAACTGCAAATATTATACAGCACAGCTCAGTTAGTTTAGTGACTAGGCTACCAAGAGGACAAACAAAGCACTGGAGTTTGCTTCACAGCAAATGCAGACTTTTTACTTCTACATTATGTCAAAATGGATTTGAGGCCCACTCAGTCTCCTAACCAAAGGGTACTAGAGCCTCTTTCCAAGAGGCAAGCAGTGGGACATGAAACTGAATACTCAGGTCTATTCACTGGTGATGGTTATGAAAGCATACAACTGTGCTCTTACTGCATCACATCTTCAAGGAATGGTCCTCAACTGTCCAGGCCAAAGTTTAGTCACTACAACTACTGAACTATCCTGGCTCTATTAAAGCTTCTTAGAAATTGCAGAAGACCACCAGGGATAAAAAATGAGCACCAAGGTTTTGAAAATCTGAACAATTTACAGAATTTGTGTCCATAAGGATAACATGTTACATTCCATACTTCTGCTTAATTTCTCCGATCTCGTGAAGGGCGATCTGCAACTGGTTGAGGCCAACACGAACCCCATCCAGCTGACTCTGCATTGCAGACTTCAGCATGGCCTCCACTGATGCCTTCTTGCGACTCACCCTCCTCTTATACTGCTCCACCTGCCACGAGAAATGTCAAGGAATGTCAAGTGAGCATCACAGCATTATAACAGGGCACACCTCATTACCCACAGACTGGAAGTGATTTTGAATTTGTTAAGGCAGCCATATCTCCGTGCACTGGTATCATGCACAGTGCCAGAATATGCGGCAAAGAAATACCTACAGAAACAGAAAGAAAATATGAATATATCTCAAACAGTTACTGCAGCACTGCAGTTCTGCAAAATAACATCCTTCAATATATTTTCATGATCCTCTGTCAGAAGGCTTCTGACATCATAATTTTCCCACACAGGTCTAATGTCAAAACCATTCTGTACCAACATTTCAGCCATATGCTGTGTTACAGCTCTGTTCTATATTTTCTTTGACAAGTTTTCTAGTAGTATGTGTACAGGACAAAGAGATGGTAGGAATTTCATATTTTCCCATGGCAAAGTGTCCTTTTTTCAATTTCTGTACAAATTAATTTGTAGCTGGCAGGAGTAAGGGTTGCAAATACAAAGAATTGGATCAGGTTCAAGGATTGGTATGCTGGTAACTTTCTTCTCTGGAAGAATATACATATATATTATATGGCCTTCATTAATTTGGTCTAGCCCTTGAATAACATATATAGTATAGTAAATTTTCATGTGAATTGCAATGAATCCGGAACCTAGCACAGAATTCTGGTCTTGTACAGGATATCTGACCAAACAAAATTCACCCAAGCATATCTATTCTAGGTTCATTTTGTTTCCACACTCTGTTCACAATGCAGGCATAAAAACAACACAGAGATGACAGGTAACAGTGTGCTCATTTTTTGCTGCCTGAAAGGTCTGAGACATATTTTTTGCAGGTTACACACAATATCCCTCCTTACTGCAATAACAGCTAACAAGAGGACACTGCAGAAGACAGTGCTGTGAAACATGCTTTCAGCTCATTTTGCTATCTGCCTCATGTTTCTTTACATGAACTCCATGTGCATTCCAAACAAAGTATAGCCACAGATCAAATCTTCACTGAAGAACCAGAAGCAAGACCATTTTTCAGCAATTATTATGGACATGACTGGAGAGACTAACGAAACACAAGTCAGACATTTCACTGGCAAAAATTCAAATTCAGATATTCCTGATGGTAAGCCTATCTTCCAATCGAGTTTTATGCAAACAAATCAATTTATGTTGAAGTTATGCTGCCCTGCAAGGAAGACACGGTGACTCACCTTTTCCAGTTGGCCGGGTCGCTGAAGCATGTTGATAACATGTTTTGCTGCTGTGGCTTTCGCCTCTGCTTCCAGCTGTTCAACATCCATCTCGACACAATTTATTTCTAAAAAGAAAAAACATGCAAAGAATTTTCTGCATACAGAATTACTGGGTTTTTGGACCTTTTCGAACATCTGGAATTCTAGGTAATAGAGGACACTGGACCAGTGATTCAGATTAACTCTTTCTATGGGGCCCACCTGAGTAGTTCCTTTCCCACCTGAAGATGGAAACAGATCCAGTTTCCGAAATGTCGTGTCCTCTATTACCTAGAATTCCGGACAATGGAAAAAGTCCAAAAACCCAGTAATTCTGTGTGTCATCCACCATCATCGGAATCCTTTAGAATCTACCACTTCCTGCATCTTGATTCTTGACTGATCTATTTAACAAAGCATTACCAGCTATACAGGTTACAAGGCACTGAATGAAACCGAATGACCATGAGAACACTCAGCCACCAGAGTTGACATATGCAACGACACTGCACCAAAGTATGTGGGATTTGAGGTTGTTCCCAAATATGAAGCAGAAGGAACCACTGCTCAATTCTAAAATAATCATGAAGACCTTGTAATCTCATGAGACAATACCGGAGGATCCTCTGTCTGATCCATGGTGGCACCTGGATGCAGGGTTTTCTGTTCACAAATAAACACCTCCTGCCAGAAGAAAAACTTTTGAAATGTGAAGATTATAATCTTCACATTTCAAAAGTGATAATTATCAGCCCACTTCCCAAACTGATTCAAGGCGAACATTAGGCTGCAGGTTCTGACTACTGATCAGCGTGCTCAGTTGAGAAAAGCATTCTATAGGTCGAGGGAGGCCAGGAAGGTCCAACAGAACATATTTGGAGGCACCATACATAAATCAGGCCACCAACCAAATTTTAATCAATGCTGAACCAAGACAAAAATCTACCTTTCCTGTTGTACCAGAGAATAGTACATGGCTGAATATCATAACGCCTTGGCATGATTGCAGTCAAGCAGTTGGAGGTTCATCGGTCTGCATAATACCAGTTAAAAAAAAGAAAAGAAAACATATATATAATTTTAGTTGTGTGACTTATGTAATTTATTACATGTATACATCTATTATCAAAGGGACTATTTCCACATCTTCGGTTTTTTGCCTGTATAGATATATGGAAAATAAAGGAAATGAATGAATGAATGAATGAAAATAATAACAAATATCAATTCAGTCTCTCCTAGTGGAGAATTGAAACCGCGGTCTCACGGATACAAAACAGGGGTGCTAACCTCACCACAACGTTTGGTGACAGGCATGAATAATGGCTGCTTATAACCTCGAAATTATGCAAGTACAATTTTGGCTGTTCACATTAACTTCGTGTTATGTTTTGGTTGTAATCTTTCTCTCGTAAGACAACTATGCTTTACTGCGTACACCCACACATAGCACAGCGTATTTCCCACTTCACAGTCGTGACAATGAAACATCAACTGTAAAACAACAAATCCGTACATTCCATTTTCTCTGTTCCATACCTAATTTTGAAAACTGCTTTCATCTATATATCCTAAGTTACAAATTCAGACTATACACCTGATTTAATATAAAATTATCATTTAATTCCGCGCCCCACAAACACCGAAACAAACAACATGAAATTAATTCAGTATCCGAATAACAGCGTGAAGGTAGAGATCGTTTACCTATACAAATAAAGCATAAACATATTTTACAAAAAAACAAAAGTTAAAGTCATGTAGGAGAAAGACAACTAAATTAGAAGTCCGGTCATAAAACCATGTAAATCAGACACAATTTGGTTATAAAATACCGTAAATCAGAATAGCATGTTTCTTAAACGTACATCACAGAAAATATCGAATTTGAATTATACTGCTCCAAATCGAGTAGATATGACACAAATTTAAGTTTAGACTACTGCTATGATCGCCAACTGTTATATTGCTTTTATTGATAGTAATCTGTCATAAGAAGAACTTGCTACAATAAGCATTTGCAAAATTAATTATCAATAGATTTATGATCGCTGAACTAAATCACTGAGCAATCTACAGGTTAATGCTCTCAATTAATACGAAGTTAATGTAAAGAGATACAGTGGTAAAAATTTGCAAAGGGATTACTCATGCTCTAAAATTAGGCAGCTGGGTATATTGTAGACTTACAACACTCATAACAAGAATGCTAAGATGAACAATACAAACTACACACTGCCCTTTCTGTGCATAAAAAAGTATATAAAATAAAATGGCCAATGCACAACAAATCATCACTTACTTACATACTTAAGAACCTTATACTAGCGTTGTAATTACGCACTATATCATCCTTTGTATAGTCCTCAATCATCACTTGATCAGGCCAAACTATGTTGCTAGTTGAATAATAGAAATGTGTGTGTGAATGAAATCCCTCCATTTTTGGCTCATACAGTCGTTTATAATGACAGTTTACCAACACTTTTCATCCACAAAAAACATTTTTTAATTGTAGTAGCATAAATATTTATCAAATATGTTAAAAGGGCACTTACCTGTCACTTGTTAGTAACTTACGTATTTTGATTCTGGAGTTTAAAGTGTACTTTAGAAACAATTAACCTTTCAAGGATCATACACATGATCTGCAAAAAATTATAGGACTTAAATAGCATAACCAAATGCAGCTGAAGTTGCAGTGAACAGGCATGTAACCATTTTAAAATGGTAAGATTCACTTCAGTTCAAGACTTGAATATTCAAAACTTATGTACTGTTACCAACTAGTACATAAAAAGCTAACAAAAAGTTAACAAACATAATTGTGTGATCTGCATAATGGATTTGTAGAGGGAAAAAATTGGATTGTAAGAGAGAAATTATGAGCAGAATGTGATATATGTATGACTTTTACAATTATCAGTTCATCTCGCAGTGTTTTATTAATACTTTCTGAAAAAGAGAAATATTACAATATTTACTTCCTCAACAAGCCACATACATGGCTTGCTTCTAATGCTGCCTGCTTGGCTTATGCATCAATTCTGGAGATGAAAGCAATGTGCCCCTTTGAAATGTAGTTAAACTTCTACCAGACTATATGGTGTCATTCATATCCAGATGGTACTTGACACAGTCATTGCTGTGAGTTCAACAAACACTGTTTTAGTGCACTGCAGTTAAATCTTGGCTATGAATCTGATGGTTCCTTACATCCATCCCTTTTACCACTCCAAACACCCATGTCACCATATCATCAGGCTGAAATGAAAACTCAAGTACATTTAACTAACTGGTGCATCTTCAAGTATCCCGATTGTAAAAATGTCTTTCCACATTTATCACACTCGAAAGATTTCTTAATTCTGTGCTTAAGTTCATGCTTCTTGAGAGCATGAACTGCACTCACTACAACATAACGGTTTCTCTCCAGTTTGTGTTCGTATATGCAACCTCACACCTTGCAAAACACGAAATTTGCGCGTGCAGAAGTTGCATGAATAAGGCTTCTCGCCAGTATGGATCCGGTAATAAACGGTTATTTTGAACTGAAAAAAGTTTTGCCGCATTCTTTACATACATACGGTTTCTCGCCAGAATGTATTCTGGCATGGATTGCAAGGTGGCTCTGTCTTGAGAAATATCTACCACACTGTTTACAAGAAAATGGTTTCTCATTATGAATTTTGCTGTGTGTTTTGAGAATATGTTCAGTAGCAAATATCTTATTAAAAATTCTGCACTGACATGACTTTCCATCACTGTGTTGACTATGCAAATGTCTCTGGAGACTTCTTGATTCTGTGAAGTGTTTACCACATATATTACACAGAAATGGTGTTTCTCCAGTATGATGAACTTTGTGTTGATACAAGTGTTCCTTTGTAGCCGGCAGTGTGCAACATTCATTACATTCAAACAGCATTTTATCCTTGCAAGTGCATTTGTACTTTTTTAATACATTGCAGGCTGAAAACCATTTTCCACAGTCAGTACACAATTGTGTGTAGTCCCCTTCATATCTTGTATGTGGTTCAGGCTTAACTTCACACGTTCCTGCACAACACCTTAAGCATGTTTCAGAACTCTGTGCTGGGTCAGATAAGAACTGGAAACCACATGTGGTGCATACAGAACTGATGTATTCTTCCTGTATGCAGTGAAGCTGAAGCCTGGAGTCCACCAGTACTGCCAGATCCTTCGTGCTGATGGCACAGCTCATCCCAACTGCATTGCAAACGGTCAGAAATTCATACATCTAACTACAAGATAAACGTTACTGAATAGAGTTATTTTTTTATTATTCTCTCCATGGCTTTGTTAAATACATACGAGTATATCAGTCTGTGTTCTGGAACAAACCAATTCTCTATTTTTATTTTACCCATTCTGTTAGTAAATTGAATTATCTGGGAAAGGGGTGGATACATTTGATTTTTAATCTGTAATGTTTCTCACCATCTGCCCTTCCAAAAAGTGCCTTTTTCTTCATATTTTCAGGTTCAGGTCCAAGGAACACAGCTCACTAAATATTGTGACTAGGCAATGGGCTGGATGACAGGAGATTCAGGGTTTGATTTCTGACAGGGCACAGATTTCTCTCTTCATTCCCACATCCCGACTAACTCTGGGGCACACCCAGCCTTCTACTCAACGTGCACCAGAGGCTCTTTTCATGGACAAAGCTGTCATAGTGTAAAGCCTTCCATGTATCTCCATTCAGTGCCAGGTTAAGTATGCTTAGAGCTTTACCTCCACCCCTTCCTCCAAGTTCATTGAATGGTGCTTAATTACACGCAGCAAAAACTTTAAACATTTTATATTTACTGTCTTCACCACTCAGCTTACAAAATATTCCACAGTAATGGATACAAGGTTGGACATTACTAGCTGACTGTTCTGTTTACTTCATGGACAGAAAATCCAAGACAGCCTCAAATAAATTCTGCCAATGACCACTGCATTACTGACTTATCATATCCACAACTTGTGTGTAATCGAACTAGACAAAGAGACCACTTTCATTTATGCATAAATATACATATAACTCATCAAATACTATATAGTGTCCAGATGAAAGGTATTCAAAATAAAAAATGTATCTCAGAAACTGTCATACATGTATCTGGTTTATATCATTGGAAAGGAAAATTCTGAATTTTTTTCATGCCTGGCTTATGCACATGCACCGCCAATTAAGCTTAGCTTAACACACACTAGGAGTGTATACTGCGTAACTCTCTTCTTGCAGGAAATAGGACGCCATGTGCTGGAGAAAACACAGCAGGGACTATGGGATATGGAGCCGAGGTGGTGGGAGTGGTGCTGCTAGAAACCAGTGTATCTGGGAGGTCTTGTGACCGGCCAATTCGATCAAGGTTTTCCGTGGTTTTCCTTGGTCCCAGAGCAAATGCTGAGTTGGTACCCAAATTCCACGTTGCACTGCATGCTTCACATGCAGCCCCCCGCAATAGTAACATCATGAAACTTATTATACTATAACTACACAAGAATGACATGTCTTATATCATGTATAATGATCCATGGACATGAAATAAATGAAATGAAACATTTCTGTTACCACATTAGGTATCACCTGGACAGACAGATGGCTGAGAAATGGATCAACAGAAGTGGATCAATCACTTGGCCCCCTAGGTCACCAGATTTAACCCCACTGGATTTTCCTTGTGGTGTTATGCGAAGAACATTGTCTACCAGGATAAGATCAACAACCTTCAGCACCTGAAAGCCCACATAAGAGACACTGTGGCTATGGTAGCACCAAACATGCTTCAAGCCTGGATATTTGTCATGCCACCAAGGCAGTCCATACTGAAATTTATTGAGAAAATTATACTCAGAAAAAACTTTTTGATAGTTTCACTTTGTAATGATGTAACTCATAAATGTGTATATTAAATGTTTTCGGAGATACAATTATTTTATTTTGGATACCTTCCATCTGGACAACCTGTATCAGTATTTGAACCATGAACCTACTAAAAATCAGCCCAGAGGATGTCTGTACAATACAAGACAATCAATAAGCAGTTCAGTCACCTGACTGAGCTTAACCCATCTGCATTCACCTCTTCTTCTTCTACTGTAATTTCTTCTTTTATCTCTGTCTTCACAGTCATTACTTCCTAATGAATATTCATAAAGCAAATTATGTGTCCTTCTAGTTATATAAGCAGATAACATCAGTCTTCTGGGATGTGACACCATATGGTTTGACTAATATAAATCAACATTTTAGAAAAAACTGCAACCCCCTTCTTCAGGTTATAGTTGGTACTGCACTAGCAAACTATGTGATGTCACATACTAGAAGACAGTAACCTTAACTTATGATTTGTTATGTAAGGCATTTTTATATTTTCCTTTTAAATGAGCTGTAACTGAACACATGTAAGTTTACTCTTAAGGCAGTGTACCTTTATCTGGAAACTATTTAAGGTTTACTGCTCTGATTATAAACCATTTACCCCCCTCACAAAATTAAGCTGCATGTGTACCATTTGCTATTCTTCTACAATCTCAGCAGCCTCACATACTTCATAAATGTCGTACTCAGTACACTGAATTAACATAAATTAAACGATATTAAACTATCTTAAACGTGAGATTAGATGTTAGGGCATAAATATTAGTCTGAGCTTGAATTCATTAAGTAGAAAGACAGAATTTGCAAGGCAAGTGATAACCACTGTCACACTGATTCTGATGAAGTTTTAAATGGGAAATGTACGTATTTAAAATTTCAAATTTATTTTTCATTCTACAAATCCATGTATGAAAGCCTGTTAGATACCGAATGTCATACACCTTACAATAAATGTGGAATTAATTATTAATTCAAAGTCTTGTTTTATAGATTACGAAAGGTATAGAATACAAATACTACAACATTAATGATTAACTTATTCGAAGTATAAAATAAAAAAAAACATAGTTAATAACTATTTCTTGCAGGGCTAAAATGTTTTAGTGTTTAAATCCATCAAATATTTAATTTATTCAATATCCAAACACGAACTGCATGCGACTAATTACCATATTTTCGCCTTCCTCTATGGTCACCGCTTGTTTTATTTTAATGAAATGCGTATCATCCTCGAAGAACATTGTTACAAATTAAACGCATTTCAGAAACTCGTCACTACCATTTCCGACCTATCTTTTCCAATACTGGAAAGTATTAAAAACTTGACGATTATTAAACAGTACTGAAAGTATGATTTATTCGGGTATGTTCTGAACTGCCCCTGAGATCCTTCGACAGGCCATGTACCTTTAAAATGTCCCACAAAAAATCCTGTAGTTGTTAATGACAGCTAATTACATATAAATTCGACTATTTCATCTGACTACATTACCATACAAATTTTAATTACTTATTGATGTAATTCTATGCTCAAACATCACAAAGCATATATTTTTGTACTGGCTTATTTAATTTTTTTGTAAACACTAAATTTTGTCACATGTAGGAAATTGAAAAAGCTACAAAAGTCTTTGCATTTAAGTAAGTATTAATAGGCTCATAACATAATGGATGAGATAGAAAGAAACATTTATCATTTAAGGCAATAAATATGTTGAAGATTCTGGTTAGGAAACCTCCAGGAAACAGTTTGCTTCACATTATTAAAAGAAGATTGAATATTAAAATGTACCTTGCCATACAAATAGATCAGTGAATTGAAATGACTGAAAGTAAATGTCCAGTGGCTGGAATTTGAGATGTCGATTTTGTTCCATTACAGCAGAAAATTTATTGAACTTATAATTTGCCTACTAGCCAAACTACTTAGTAATCAGCCCTATAAATTTCAAATATTATTTGCCCTGTTCGCATTACTTCAACTGAGGATTTTGGTTCATCCTGTCCCAATGTGCAGCTTATTCCAACATCAAAGACGGAAGCTTCCTGTGCAACACTGGTGTCATTTACCAGACTACTCAACATATGATAGGAGTACAGCCTATTAATGCTGTTACTTCCGTTGACTTTGACACTACTAAAAAGTCTGCTATACCTGAGTTTTGAGGGGGAAAAAAAGTCCTTTACAGCATTCAAGGAACATCTACACGATCTACACTAAGAGGGTTTTGTAGTGTTTAGCCTAGCATGCAGTTTGAAATCCCAACTCTTCTACAGTGTCAGGTCAAGCTAACAGTTAAATACAGCCCTGTACCATGTAGCTGTATATCTTAAACAGTTTGAATACACAGATCATAAACTTTATTATACATTTAGGGTAAATAAATAAATACTAAATGGATATCCGTTGCTGGAGACATATCCTTGTTTTTTTATTTCACAAAATATTTTCTTACATAACCTGCACTGAAACACATTCACACATACATTCACACACACACATACATTCAATGAGATATATTATTACAAGATTTGGAAAATACTGGGTAATCCTCCATTACTTCCCTCCAAATACATTAAATAAAGACAGAATAAAAATTATGAGAAACTATAACTATTGTTTTTGCATTCACTAAATCTGAAATCTATTTTCATGCTCTAACAAATTCATACTCCAAAATGATTCTTCAGAAATATATCCTATGACTGTCGTTTTTCAATAATTTATAATTTTTGTGGTTTAAATATGTTACAAAAGCTGACACCCATTTTGAGAGAAGTAACAATTTTCAAATTTCTATGGTGATTACAGGCCACTACACTGTGGCAATCATATACATATCTATGAATAGACATATGTAATCTGTCAGGAATGTGTACAAAACTTGGTCTATGGGTGCAAATATGCAATGATATATGTTTGTCTACATATTTAAACTTTCATGAATCATCAGCACCATCAAAGCCAGAGTATAATCACACAATGTGCTGTACAAAATATCTTCTTAAATTTTTATATTTTAAATATAATCTAGAAGCATAATTTCACATATGCAGAGCAACAATGCATGCATAACATTTCTCATAAGTATCAAATCTAAACAGTCTCACTCTGACATTGAGTCACTAAGTGAGTCGTCTGGAGGCTCTGTTTTTGTGACAACATTATTAGGAGGCAGAGAAGCTGGAAGATCCGGAAGCACAGATTCTGTGACTGGAACATCTGGAAGCACAGATTCTGTGTTCGTATCACTTACAAGTGAGGAGTCTATGGTTATCCTAACTGCAGGCCTAGATGCTCTGTTTGGAGCTGGCTGTTTGATTATTTTATGTACATGCAAAGAATGTGTGTTGAGGTTAGATTTACTTGAAAACTGTGATTTACATATGGCACAAGTGTATCGCCTACCTCCAGTATGAATATAAGAATGTGTTCGTAAATTACTATTAGACCTGAATCGCTTCTTGCAAACATCACATTCATATGGTTTTTCTCCAGAATGAATATAAGAATGTGTAACAAGTGTAGAACTATTTGCAAAAAATTTGTTGCACACAGTGCACTGGTATTTCTTCTCTCCAGTGTGAATTCTCGCATGACTTGTGAGGGCGCTACTTGAACTGAAGCGTTTTTCGCAAACATCACAAGAATATGGTTTTTCCCCTGTGTGAATACGTATATGAAGATTAAGATTTGGGCGATGTGAAAATCTTTTGTCACATATATTACAGGCATAGGGCTTTTCTTCGGCATGAATACGAGAATGAGTTTTCAGCTTACAAACATCTGAAAATCTTTTCTCACACACTGTACACTGATATTCTTTCTTTCCCGAATGAACGCGAAGTGAATGCAAATTCAAAGACGAAGTAGTAGAGAACACCTTTTCACACACTTTGCACTGATAACTTTTACCGCCTGTATGAATGTAGGTATGCATTTTAAGATTACTGCTAGAACGGAAACATTTTTTACACGTTTGGCATTGATAGGGTTTCTCTCCAGTATGTATACGTAAATGAGTGTTAAGAATCGAAGTAGTAGAAAAAACTTTATCGCACACGGTGCAATGATATCGTTTCTCTCCAGTGTGAACGCGAATATGGGTTTTAAGACCACTATTATGAGTGAACCGCTTACTACAAATATGACATTCATATGGCTTTTCACCAGTATGAATCCGCAAATGTCCGATCAAGTAAGCGTTATGCGGGAATCGCTTTAGACATACGTGGCACTGATAAGGCATATCTCCAGTGTGCATCAGACAATGGGTCTTCAGGTTTCCCTTTTCCGAAAATCTTCTGTTGCAATATTTGCACTCATAAGGCTTCCCCCCATTGTGTTCAACACAATGCCGTTTGAGATCACCATACCTTGAAAAGCCATCACCACATACATTACACTTGTATGGTTTCCCCTCATTGTGTACTCGTAAATGTTTCATTAAATACTCATGTTTTGGAAATTCCTTTTTACAGAATTCGCATGAAAATGAATTTTCCACTGAACCAGACATATCTTCCTCCCCATGTAAGCTATCTTTCTGCTTTGCAAATGAACTTCCCCCTGCAATACAATTTTTACAAAGGACATTGGAACTATTCTGTGCCAGTTTATCAGCTGACATCCTTTTAACTTCTGTGCCACATTGACTACAAACTTGATCACGGCGTTCATCATTCTGCTGGATGTAGTGACCCGTATATCTGAACTGCTGTGCGTTTGACAATCGTCCACTATTGCCACCAGCAAAATCTTGTTTGTTTAAGTCTTCCAATCTGTGGTGTACAGAAATATAATAGTTAACACACATAAAATAAAAAAGTCAGACCTTGAAAATGTCTCATGTATCATAGAGAAATGTAATATAGATATATACATAACCCCCCCCCAAATTTAGGTTCCTTCATGTGTCTCAATTTCTTAATTAACTGAACAAAATCTATACTAGAAAGATGGAAGTACCAATTTCAACTTTACTTTTTTATATGATCACAATTCTGTTTATCATTCAAGGCTGAGATCAGTCCTCACACAAATTTATATAAAAAACTTGTAGTTTTTTCTAAATATGACTACACATTTTGAATGTAAACAGCCATTAGGTGGACTACATAAAATAGTAATACAAAATGCAGTATAGGTTTTTGATTATTTTGTGTGATGGCTGATCTCAAACTGGGTTGTACCTTGTGTCATCTTGAAAGTGGATATGTTTTGGAGTAACATCCTACCTCCATGTTCAGGGTGAAAGGGAGCAGCGTGAAGATGTGAGCAGGTATTTCGTAGGTTACCTGTAACCACCAGGTTCCATCTCCTTCTGCCCTCCAACAGTTCTGATCACCTTTCTTGTAACTTGTATGTATAAACTGACCACATTCTCACCCAGCTCTGGCTCTGAGGATAGATGTAGCATGTTCCTCCAAAATGTCCTTACCAGTCTCTAAGACCACATGGTTTCACACACCACATGACAAAAATCTCAATAAACACCACCGTGAAACCTCAAAATGCATGCAACAAAGTCAATAACCATAAACTGAAAAGTTCAAGAGTATAGTATTAACAAATGCAGACCCAGCTACAAGCTATGCTACATTATTTCATCAATAAACTGAAAATATCAACCTATTTAAGAGAAACATAATAACTATTTCACACACTCCTTAGTGCTGGCTATCACTACAATATAGAGACAGTCATGTACTGCTTGCTTACTTACTCACTCATGGAGCTGAGCCCTTCTGGAAGAGCCGCCAATTCTGCAGCTACTCAAGAATTTCCTAGCATTTTATGGAACCCGAAGATTCATTACCATGTTCACAAGAGCCCTCCAATGGTCCCTATCCTGAGCCAGAACAATCCAGTCAATACCATCCCATCCTATCTAAGATCCATTTTAATATTGTCCACCCACATATACCTTGCTCTTCCCAGTGGTCTCTTTCCTTCTGGCTTTCCCACCAATATCCTATATGCATTCCTCGTCTCCCCCATTTGTGCTACATGCCCTGCCAAACTCATCCTCCTTGACTTGATCATTCTAATTATACTTGGAGAAGAGTACAAGTTATGAAGCTCCTCTTTATGCAGTTTTCTCCAACCTCCTGTCACTTCATCTCTCTTCGGTCCAAATATTCTCAACACCCTGTTCTCAAATACCCTCAGTCTATGTTCCTCCCTTAATGTCAGAGACCAAGTTTCACACCCATACAGAACCACAGGCAAAATTATAGTTTTTTATATTCTAATTTTTATGTTTTTGGACAGCAGACGAGAAGACACCCTTTATATAATATCCAGAACCCTTTTAATTCCCAAATCTTCTGTCAAAATTCGCTGAACTGAGCTCCAAGTCACTCCCGACAGCTCCAGAATTTCTTCAATGGTCCGTCGTCGATCTTCCTTGATGATTTCACGAATTTTTTCAACATTTTCATGTGTTTGGGCCGTGGAAGGATGACCAGAAAGAGGTCTGTCATCAATTGACATTTCACCATTTTTGAAACGGGAAAACCACTCAAACACTTGAGTTTTCCCCATAGCATCGTCCTTGTACGCCGTTTTTAACATTTCAAGAGCTTCTGTTCCACTTTTCCTGAGCAAAAAGCAGAATTTCACTGCCGCACGCTGTTCACGAAAATCAGCCATTGCAAAAAGACGATCACACAAAACAGTTGTCACTATAAACTCTGCCGAAACTAGTCCTTACCTTCTGAAGCAACGGTAGTCAGCTTATCGACTCAGGAATGTTAGCTTTATGCGCTCATAGTGGCAAGACGCGGTACTACAAAAGCTCTGCCCACAAACAAATTAGTTCGGTTTCTTTTGGGTACCCCATCGTACAGTTCTCTAATGTTCTTGTTCTTACCGTACATTGCGAGCACATCAATTTTGTCTTTTAGATATTCCCTTTTTGTTCCTGAAATTCCTGCTGGTTTCACGTCTTATATTGTTCACATTATCCCCATTTAACTCGCTTGAATCCTGTAACCATTGCAATTTGGCTTGTTTTCTTTTATCTAATAATTGTGAGCATCCTTCATCGAACCATGGCTTATGCTTCTTCTGTTCATAATAACCTAGACTCTCTCTGGCAGACATTCTTATATTCTCTCTAATAGTTTCCCAAGCTTTATTAACATCCACCTCAGATTCCAAGTTTTCCAAAGCCGCGAACGTATTTGAGATATCAACACAATACTGCTCTTTACCCTCTACCTCATTTAATTTCTTGAGACTGAACCTCTTCATATGAACTCTGTGCATTATTTGTTTGCTCACAGCCAGTCTCTCTTTAACCTCTGCCACCACCAGGTAGTGGTCAGTATCACAATCTGCTGCCCTGAATGATCAGACATCACGTATACTTGAGTGCTGTCTCCTATCTATCAAAATATGGTATATTTGATTGTGTATCTTCCCATCAGGAGATGTCCAAGTAAATTTATGGATGTTATGATGTGGGAACATTGTGTACTGCTACTACTATCAATCCTGGCAAAATGGGCAGTTCCTGCTATAAGTGTTTATAAAAGCAAACAGATATCACAAGTTCATGATGAAAGGCTCGAATGTGTATATCAAAGTTCCTCAAACAGGACCACTTAAATATTCCCTTCAGTATACCTCTGTTTGCAAATAGACTTGACTGCAAAACAATTACAAAATCCAATAGAGATGTACCCTTTACAAATCTCACACAGATGTGTAGTGCTAGTTCTCAATGATTATGATCTCAAGTCCTACAGTTTCTGTAACCCAAAGTGACAAAGAATTAAATATCAATATCAGAAGTGTCGATATGAGCATATTCCTCTTACCTGACTTCAACTCTCTCTTGCATATATTCACTTTCCTCAGAAGACATATCATCCTTCACGACTTGGGCTTCTGCTGCATCAAACTAATTAAACACAACAAATTATGACAGTACATCCACACTGTACTGCATAGGCTAACTGAAAAGTCAGCTACCAGAGGGCAATGAGTTCAGCTGTATGTAAAAAATGAATATCTGAAACAAGTTTATTATTATTCAGTCAACACAACTACAGTCAACTCTCGATTATCCGGGATAATGGTGGGGATGGAAATCACCATTAATCGAAAACCCAGTTAAGACAAATTTTATTAAAAGTAGTACTGTAATACTGTACCTTCATAATACTATAGGCCTACCTGCATTTAAATTTATTCAACCTCATTTTTATGTCATCTCATGGCCTATTTAATACTTTTTTTACATTACACTGAAGTATGAATTAGTTATTTCAATCACAGTCTTCGACAACATCCAACACTTTTTACGAACATTCACACTTAACACTTAAAAAAATTTAATATTGTCGTTTACTTTTTCACGGCATTTTCCTTTTTCTGTTGAATACTTAACACAACACGCTTCCTTTTACAGACTGACATTTTGCTAACGCACTTGAAGATCAATACAAAGATACTAACTGGGGCGATGTATCTGTCCTTGAAACTTTCCACAAATCCTTGCATTCTTTCACCCCTACCCTAGAACATTGTGTTAGCATAACGGGACCAAAGAATGCAGAGCTCGGTTCACACTAGTGCGAAAATAGTGTTACAACTCGCCATGTGAAACAAAAGTGAATGAATGTTAAACAACATATAAGCCTCAAAAAAGCGTCAGTAGCCCCGGTTAAGCCGCAAACCGGTTAATCCGCCCCCGGATAATCGAGAGTTGACTGTATGATATAAACACACCACGCATTTGCATGTACTATATGTGTCAGTCTGTTGCGGCCATCATCAGGTATACGAGTACAGAGCGTTTACAGTCACCCTTCCTTCTACCTGCTACACCTCCCTACACTGGCCAGTACATGCAAATGCATGGTGTTCCTATACCAGACTTGTGTCAACTCAATAATAATAAACACTGTCTTACACACGGTTGAGGCACTACGCTACAAGCTGGAAGGTCGCGGGTTCAAGTCCCGATGAGGCCATTGGATTTTTTTTCAACTGACCTAATCCTTCCAGCTGCACTATGGCCCTGGGGTCGACACAGACTCTAACAGAAATGAGTACCAGGAATTAATTTAATAATTTTCCTGGGGAGCAAAGCACAGCTGGCACATAGGGCTGACAACCGTACCACAATCTCTGAGCCGATTTTCTAGATAATGTGGGACCCTCAACATCTCAAAACCCTATGGGCCTTCATGGCTTGTTACACAATACAACTCTACAGTATAGTATCTTAAACAAGTGATTAGAAGAAAAACATAATTTCATTATCTGTTTATTTTGAGCAATGAAAACCACAGCTTCAAAAAAAATGCATCATAATGATTCAGTAAATTAAAATAATCAACACATAAAGACTTATAAAAATATCACTCTTAAAATGATGTAACATGTCACCAGACAAAAACAAAATTCAGCCAAACTTTCTGTTTATTTACTTCATCATGAGAGAAATGCTGTGACAGAGAATGTGAAAAATAAATCTCACCTTTGATTCATTCTTGACTGCACCAAACATCTCGTCATCTGGTGCGTCTTTCTGTGATGTGTCTGCATGATACTCAGTCTTAACAATAGGAAACATGACTGCTTCTGCTATCTCCTCATCTGGGGCATCACTAATGTCATCATCACTCCTCGTCTCTTCGTCATTGTCATCATCATCTGCCATGTGCTCTTCTTTCACTTTGACAAACTGAGGCTCATACTCCCTGTCACTCTCTGCATCAGGGTCACTTTTAACACCATCCATTTCTAGGTCTGAAATAATTTCAGGCAACATGTTTACCATTTTCATTGCTTATGATCCAGTCTCAGTAACACTTTGAGGCAGATTTCTTATTGAAGAGTTCTATCTTTTGGGATATGGTGCTGTTTACTCCACTGAATGTCAGCTGACATTTGAGGGGAATATGTTGCCTCAGTCTTCAGGGTTGAGGAGTAAGCCAACTTTCAACAGACTACACAGCATTATAACCACAGTTGTAAGAACCTCAGATCCTACACAGGTTTTGTATTGTGTGTTTTTATTAATTATTATTATTAATATACAGCCTAGACTCTAACAGCATAGTTAGACATGAGCACTTCTTTCACCTGACAAAGGAAGAACACAGAAAACTTAGAATAGAAATAAAAGAAAACCAGTAACCACAAGACATCAGAGTTTTTCTGCCACACTATTTTCAGTTCTTAAGAAAACCCAAGAACTGGATAATGCAAAATAATCCAGTCATCTACATGTTGATGTAAAAACTATCTGCATATAATACAGTTTTAAGAATAGCTCAAACTGCCAGCACAGTATTTATATAACATATTCCACATCCTATAGTCAGGAAATGCAATGCAATGCAATGTAACAAATTCAGTATATCCTATAGGTACATAAGGCAGGGGATGCAAGTAGTAACAGGGGAGGAGGCAGGTTATCTGCCTTTCAGAGCCAGAGAATCAAGTATGTGTTATAAAAACTGAACTATAGGAAAGAGAGCAGGAGAGGCTAAGGACAGAACACAGAAGCACAGACAACAAAACAAACTGTACAATGATACCGAATATAATCAAAATATTCAGATCATTGAGCATTGCCACACAAACAAATATCAGGATATATCAAGACGTTCTGGGTGTCCCATTGGAGCAGGCTGCTTTAGAATGCAGTGATGCAGAAGGAAAAGTGGTGTGCAGGGCAATATACATGAACAGGCCAGTTTGTAAGTGTATGCACTTTGAGTAATCATGGCAAACTGGTAAGTGAATCAATGTATATCTGCTGCTGAAATATTTCATCACAGACACAAAGAATATGTAGAGATGCATCTGATGTGCTGAGGCAGGGCTGACTTCCAAAGAGGCACACAATTTTAAAGCAGGTGCATGATTTATGTATGATGTTAGGCCATGTCCGGTTCGCTCACCCAAGAACACTGGGAGAGATGAATGTCTGTCCCACTCATCTGGGTGACGCTGGTTTTACAGATTTCGAATGTAACTGTCTCATGAATTTTACACAAGGATATGAGATACCATCCTTAACAAAATTCAGGTTGATACTATAGGGTTCTGACGATGGTGTATAGCACACAGAGATACTGGGCTTTCTGACAATGTCCATTGTTGGATTCTAAATAACTAAGAAAAAACAAGTTTCAGAAACTGGATCTGTTTCCGAAATGTTGTGTTTTTTCTTAGTTATTTAGAATCCGGATGATAGACAAAGTCCAAAAACACAAAATTCAGGTTACTCATCACTTAAATTATAAGGACAAAATAGCGCACCTCAATGTCTGTACACATTTGCTTTGAATTGTTAACAATTGTGGTGTGTGAAGTTTGATGAAAATGTTCATTAGGGCTCATTTTACCCCAGTGAATGTACCACTGAACACAATTTCTGGTACTGGACTGACGAACTGCACAAACCATTACTACACGGCTGTAAAGTTACAGTTTGGTAAAAGGCATCAATTTTTGGGAGTAACCACACACCTTAGTTCTTCTTGGATGTGCTCATGGAAGTCGTCAAGATTTTCTCTGGGGGGGGGGGGGTGAAAGGAAAAACGGGGATACAACGT
>NW_019726227.1:454326-489813 GCF_002891405.2 Cryptotermes secundus
TATTATTATTATTATTATTATTAGGTACGTTTCCTTCTTTTTGAGTTTTGATTCCTTTATCCAAACTTCAGCGGGGACGGCTAATGCCTGGCTTCACCTTCTTCCCAGAGCCAGTGCATATGCTCATCAGTATAACCCTTCTGCATTTGTATCACGGATTATATTCGGAGTGATGGCTGTCACTAATTGTTGACTTAATGAATGCGCATAGGAAATGTGCGTATGTGCGATATAAACAACATTTTGCCAACCTTATCTTTGAAAACAGTAAAATAAATTTGGAAAAAACCAAAACTACGCATACATAGAGATAACTCACGAAACGTCGCATTCCGGCATCACCGGGTCCTACCATGATAATTAAAATTACTGAAAATATGCCGTCTGGAAAACCAAGGTTTACCTGGGAGGCTACTGAAATGGGTACTAAGGAAGTACATTCTAGTAATATGCCCTGAATTTTGTTATTTGTAGGTAATTACCTTTAATAGGTGCGTAGCGTCGTTGTAGGAAAGTCGGTAGTCTTGTGTCTTCGCGTGTAACAAATTTATAATAGACTTACATATGCAAACTGTCTCTTTTTTTATAATATTCCTATATCAGTGAAATAAACACAGATTTAAAAGAATAATATATGATACCGTGAAATTAATAACTGCCAAAACGACATACTTGTAATGGGAAACGGAACAACCCAAGCCATGAACAAAGCAATAGCAATCCAATATGCCGGGCTAGGCAGTCTCTTCAGACTCTCCAGACGAAAGCTAAGTACATAAGCAATAAATAATGGATCAATCTTTAAATAATATTAAGCACAGTCGTGTTAAACGACAGCGGGCTTTTATGTGTCATTGCCGTATCACATAATATAAAACAGAATCACTTGAACAATAATCACGTGAAGAACCACGACCTTTATTGAGATTAAAATTTTATCATTATAATGATCCCCGTGACCTAAATAACTAGGCCAGCAACATCCAAAAAACATTGTATTTGTACAAATGCATATATTATATAACTGAAATGTCTTATATGTATCAAGACATTTTCTTTTCCACTTTGTAAATCAAACGATGGAAACCCTTTTCCTGAAAAAAAAATGCTAATTATTTCCCTCTTAATGTCGAGACATGTTGCAGTCCGTACTCGTGGAGTCCTCCCTTCAAATGTTGGGTCGGTGACGAACTACTCTGACTTTTGGTCATTTCCTCAATCTAGGCAGATAGCACCAACATAACTTAAGTTAGGCTATGATTACCCCTTTGTTCTAGGGTAAGCATAAAAATCTAAAACATTAATGGTTTACCACTCACAGATACATGTTCAGAAAGCAATTTTGTTTGTTTTCTGTGTAGGTCCTATACTAATTGCATTCTGAAAGCTCTGTAAAGGTAATGGATGTTGCTAGGCACTGACTTCTCACTGTAGAGTGCAGACTTCAACCTTGTGAGACTTCTGATTAACTAAGTGTGAGGGAAACAGGTTTCCTCAGAGTTACTCCAGTTTTCCCCAGCTAATCACCATTCTGTCTCTCCATACTCATCCCTCACTGCCCCCTGAGGTGTGCTAGTCCTGACCATACCACACCTTATATTCTCTAAAGTGGGGAATTCACTTGACCCAGCACGGAATAAGGAAATTAATAATACAGTAACTTAGATGTATTTAATATCTCCAAATTATATTTTCAGAAAGCTTCAAGCATTCCACTGATTAATAACTAAATAATGGCAAGGCAGTAAGCAGCAATGGCCCCTGAGGGAAGACACTGTGTTTGAGGTAACAACTCTCAAATGTTCCAAGAGCCAAAGTCTTTGAAAAAACTGAAGGACTACACAAGTGTCTTCCTCCTATGAGAATCCAGTAGTCTGTCTGCAGACATATTGTGACAGCATCTTTACTGATGACCTCCAACTTTTCCTGTGGCTGTCTCTCTGACAGTCCTCTGCTGTGAGTGTGGATAACAAAGCTTCTGGATGGGACAAATGTAATGTGGACAACATTTCCTAAGAGAGGTCACATATGGAAGAATAGTATTAAAATTCACTGTATAAACATAACAAAGTAAATATATTTTTCATCAGTACACAACATACAAGTCAATATTACACGGACCTGTACTTTATGAAATACAAGTCATTGAAACTGAATGATATGAGTTATAAGTAGACACATCTGGAAAATTCAGTGACCCAATCTTTGTACATCAAGTCAAAATTGGCAACTGGTGAACAAATAGATATACACATATATTGTTGGTTTCTAGTGTCTCCACATATGGTCTAGTCAAAGTTTGTGGCCTCTGCCCATGCAGACAAGGGCATACAATCCATTTCTGAGCTGGAGACATCCACTGTATGATCCTTGATGAGAGTGTAACCACAAGAACCATGGTAAGCAGAGGAGTCCTACAGGTGAACATGGGCCAGAGCTGGTATCGCTCACATTCCAGAAGTGTTTTCAGTTGAGGCAATTTGCAGTTTGAATCCATGAAGAAAAAACCTGCAAACATTTTGACTGGCGACTCAATGCAGAACCTTCTGAAAGAGAAACCAGTGTCACACACTGACACACCAGACCCCCATACATATATAATATTTTGTCATTTAAAACTAGCACCGTTTGTTGCAGCTTTCTTCTTAAACACTTCCACAAAATTTGTTTCTCATAAGCACAGTGCATTTGTATTTAATTGCAGGTTAAAGTTAAAGCTGCCCATGTCTAAATAGCATTCTATGGATTCATATGTGGTTAGAAAGTTAAAACTTCATGCACTGTAGACCTCACAGCCAAATGAAGATAACTTCCCAGCTTCATGCTCTGGCCATTTTAACCCTGTGTAAAGTGCCTGCAGTACCCACTAGCTTTGAACCCCTCAACATTCCAGAAAAAAAAAAAAAAAAAGAATCCTTCCCTTTCTGGGTATCAAACACCCAAATGTCCTTCACATGGTCTATCACTTTACTGATTTAGCTGTCAGGATAAGCCAAATATAATCTTGTGCATTTATGAGGGAGTTCTAGGGAAACTTTTTTTTTCCCATTAGCAAGTAAGTCAGTCAGAATTTCCCAGTTCCAATGTTTACAGTCAACATATAAGACAAGCAGTGAACTCTATGCAGGAGGGTCTCTTGAGAAGCTAACAGTCGCTCAGCCATTCCAGATATTTCCAGAGTTCTTTTGGAACCTAAAGCATGTCACAATGTTCAAGTTTCACTTTTCACATGCTCAATTCCAACCCCACCAAACATATATGTGCACGCACACATAAACACAGATGATAGTGCACATGATTATAATGGCTCCATCAGACTGGCCGCCCGCTTCAAGTCTGAAACAAACAAAGACAAATAAATAGAAAAGATGAGGAAAATGTACAGGATTTGTTAAGACAACCTAAAGGAAAGAAATCACTTGGGAGATGCAGACACAGATGCAAGGATAACAGGATAACACATTTTACAGAACAGCTCTGAAACTGTCGACCGAATTAATGTAGTTTATGATCATGAGGAGGGCAGGCCCTTGCAAACATGGTACTGTACAATTACTGTCTTCTGGGATGTGACATAGTGTAGTTTAACAGATACAGTAGGTACCAACATATAGGAGGAATGTACTGTTTCTCTCTTCAGGGTAGAAAATTAACTTTCAAAACAGAAGCAGCCCATTCCTTTGAAATGTTTGCACCTACCTACCAAACTACACAATGCTCCATGCCAGAAGTCACTGGTCTTCAAGATCACTATTCTGAGAAGAATCTCAATTCCCATGTGGTAATGAATATTCATGTACCACAAAGTAGGAAAATTTCTTGACCAGGCAAGTGACTCAACTTCTCAGGAAACCCACCTGATGGAGTCAGTGAGTCAGTCATGTGAGAGGGAGTTGGTAATTTCATCAGCTGTTGTTAAGTAATCTATCTAGTATATGTTGTTATAATAATGGTAAAGCTATCCCTGTTATAGGCCATGAAGGCCCATAGGGTTGCAAGATGTCAATACTCCCAAGTTTTCTAGACTGTAGCCTCACAGCTGGTAATGAGGTTATCAGCCTTAGGTGCTGACTGCCCTTTATCTCCAGGAAGATTCCTGATACTCACTTCTGTTAGACGCTGAGTCGACCCCAGGGCCATAGTGCGCCTACAAGGATTAGGTCAACAGACAAATGGAATGAACATCACTGTGAACTGAACCCACAACCTTACAGCTTGTGGCACAGTAAGTTATTACATTACAAATCATATATGAACATACGCAGCAAAAAGCAAGACAAAACAGCTGGGCTAAAATGAAAGCATTTTCATGCTGTGTTCCGGATATCAATGAAAGAATATGGTCATGTGTAACTGAATTCCAAAGCAGCCTCCATAGTCTAGGGGTAACGTTCCCACCTCGTGACTCACGGTACGCGGGTTCAAACCCGGCGGAGGTCGTAGAATTTTTAAGGGCAGAAAAATTCAGGGAACAAGTCCTCCGGGAGGGACTTTAAGCCGTCGGTCCCGTGTTGTAGCTTTATGGCACGTAAAAGAACCTCATGTCCCAAGGGGACCTCTGAGCCAAATTCAGGAAATTTCCCGCCCAACAGTAGTCTCTAACGCCTCTGGTAGATGGGGGAAGCATCGAGATACCACTGAGCCAGTAGAAGCCAAACTCGCTGGCTGAGTCGGGACTGATGGCATGCACCAATACTGGTAGGGTATAGAGACTGGTAGAATATTACAGGCGGACGCACAAGGGACCAATATCTGGTCTAAGTGCATGGGGAAACCCACCCTCTCCAATAACAACAACTGAATTCCAAAGCCACATTCATGTATGAATGTACACACTTAATGTGCAACTGAAAAGTAACCCACCTGCCAACAGGAGGTGCAACTGTTGTGCAGTGACATTGAAGCTGTGGGTGCACTGTGCTCCAGACGCTGGCTCCATTACCTGAAGCACCAGCCGCAGTTCCCCTGCCATTAGATTTCTGTTCACAACTACCATGTCCAACCGCCACTGCACATCCTGCAGACGGCTCACTGCAATAGAAACACAAGCAACAGTGCTCACAGTTGCAGTTCATGGCCTATCTTAATTCTTTGCAATTCCTAATATGAACACAAGAAAATTAGATGTCCCCTGTTGCACTTTGTTTATTCATTAATTTATTTATGGTTTATTTAACAATACTGTCAGTCACTCCAACGATACAGTGTTGAATGACAGGAAAAGTAATGAGTGATGAAGTGGAAAGGATGCGGAAGGAGGTGGTCATGGCTAACTTGAGGTACTATCCCAGCAAATATAAATATATAACTCTTGTATGTACCATCTCCAGTATGTTAAAAACACAGCATTTTGGCCATACAATGTATTTATGTTTCATATGATTCTCACAATAAATGGTCATTATTTCCTTAAACAGCATTAAATGGTTGAAATCTCAACCAGGTTACCATCTGATCACTGACATTTTGCATTTCTCAGTCTCTCTAGGAAAACTGCAGAAGAGGCCACATTTGTCTCCTTTTAAATCCATACCTACTCTTCCCATCTTACTACATGCTCTGCAATCAAAACGCTACAGGTCACTGACTTCCGTAGCTAATGTACGTACACCTCAGGCTCTGATCCTGCAATCGACTGGAGATTGCAGTAAGGTTCTCGCTATACACTCGGCAGAGTGCCATCGCATGTTCCCTCGGCAGCCCCAGCTGCTGTAACTCACTGCTCAGTGTCTCTGCATCTACACCATGACGAGCAGAGGTTGCCAACACAAACAGCAGTGCTGCCACACTTGCCTTAACCTCACCAGACTCTGTAACACAATTCAAGTACCCTCTGATTTCAAATCTCTGGTAGCACAGCCAGAATGTTTGCGACTACTAACACTAAAGCCATTCAATGAGCATGAATCTACTTCCCTAGCATCCATCTTAATGTTATCCTCCCACTTCTTCCTTATTCTTATGAGTGACTGCTTTCAAAAACATATTCTTGCCAACATGCTGTCTCTAGCATCTAGGCAGCTCCTTATGTCTGAACAATCATACGTGACTCAAGTGATCAAAACGTTTCTCATTATATAAAACAAGAGGGTCAGTGGGGTAAGGCTGAGTCTCTTGGTACTGTGGCCTTAAATGGGCCTGCTGTACCAGCCCCTGATGAGTGGCGAGTATGGAGCCTTGGTGGAATAATAATTGGTGGGGTGAAAACGAAGTGCCTGGAGAGAAACCTGTCCCTGTACCCCACTGAAAATTCATATTCATGTATGCCCAGAAAGTTATGACGTTTTCAGAACCTGATTCATAATTCCCATCGTGACACAGTTCACAATGTTTACAAACAAATCCATACATTCTTAATAGTTTTTTAAATGAAACAACTTTATGACACAGTCTTCTGTGAGCAGCTGATAGTTATCCCGCTGTTTTTACTGAACATGAAGTTTCATCACTATGTTCAAAAGATCCCACTGCTGAATTTTATGTGGGGACCAGGTGAACACAGTCCACACCTTCACATACTGTTTGTTCAAAATCCATTTCTATGCAAACACCTAACTTCATAACAAAAACAACACATTTCTTTCACCCTTTGGGAAATACAAAAATGTCCATATAAAGGAACATTCAAATGTTTATAATAGAATAAACAATACATGCAATTTCACTTACCAAATTTTGCATCTGCTGTGAGCTTCTTAACCCGCTCAAACTGAAAGATAAACAGAAAAAAGACAACTTATTGAAAGAAAGACTGGAGACCTCCTGAATATGAAGGAGCGGTAATAACAGACTGTAAAAGGCTTTTCATACACCCTGTTACTCCCATAAAAAGGTAATACACAATTACCCAGTACATATTTATTTATCTGTAACTTACTCACTGACACCGTCAGTAACTAGGGTGATGATATTGTGTCAGACGACTGTATGACAGAGAATAAGGAACTGAAGAGGATGTGGAAGGAGCTAGTCATAAGGTAATTTAAGCTACTATCCCAACACCTGCCTGAAGGTATGAAGGAAAACCTCAAAAGTCTTGATCAGTGTCTTGACTGAGATTTGAACCAAGTACCTCCCAAATATAAATCACAAATGTCACTCTTTAGCTGACTTGCTTGGTAAAGCCATCTGTATTTTTGATCTACACTAATTCCATGTTAATGCCGTACATTATCAGATTTTGTCTGTCTGTCCCCCTTGCAATCTTTTGTACAAACAACAGGTTAAGGTGCAATCCTATACGCTTCATCTCTGTTTCAGGTAAGAGGATTACAGTGTGGCTGCTCATGATATTAGTACAGGGAGGGGGTATTCTGCTGCAGTTTCTCGAATTCACACGTATAATATTATTAGGGAATCTACAAAGTTGATATTAAGCATTATACATGTCTCCTATATAAACAAATGTGGAAAGAAATACTCACATTAGGGGCAGAGATAACCGCCCTCCCCACTCTGTGACTAGCTGAGCACTGGGTCAGAGACAAAAGCCCCCAACTTAACGACCGAGGATGTGACAATGTGCCATGTGGTCAGGGCTATCACACACATCAGAGACCAGTGATAAATGAAACTGGAACAATTCAGACTCGTCTTCCCATCTACAGGGACAATGAGGTGCTGAATTAGTAACTATAAATCTTGCTTTACTGATGAGAACGAAATTTGGTAACACTGCATACTGCACTTCCTAGGCAACAATCTACGTTCCCGCTATGTTACAATCAGAATGCATCCATTCCTAGGCAATGGAAGCAGTGCAATATCATAATTCTAACAATGAGTCTCCACGGTTACAACTAATTGTTAGAAGCACTGTGTGACAACGGGAAAACTGAACTGTGGGGAATGGTGTCTGGTGTCCAGTCAAAACAATGCCTATATAAGGGGGAACGTACCAGATATTCCAGAGTTGGATAGACCCGTGTGAATGCCAGAGTTCGAAGAGTACAGTTGGAAGATAGCCGCCGCAGAATGCAGTTGAACTGATACTAATTGTACTTGGGTGTGTAAAAGTAAGTGTTCAATAAATACTCGCTATATCCGAGACCCACGTGGAGTTATCTGTCGTGCTGCAACATGTGACAATGCTTTGCACCACTGACCCAGTGCCCGCCTGTCCGACACATGCCATCTGTAACTCGGTTATCTCCACATCAGCCAAGATATGCTTCCCTTCACTGCCAAATTATCCTGTGACTTATAATCACTAACTTGAATACTCTGTGAGTGAAACACGCCATATTTTGAAAATATTAGAAAATAAGTTTACCTGCTGTGAAGTGCAAAACTCAGTCCTTCACATTAAGAGATTAACACAGACTGAGGGAGTGTCTGGGAACAGGCTGAGCAGAATGTTCAGATGTACGAGGGGAAAAATAACAGGAGGGTGGAGAAAACTTCCAGTTGGTGATAAATAACTCATACTGTTCATCAGATATCACAAGGACAATCAAATTGAGAGGGATGGGATGGGCAGGGCATGTAACATGCCTATGAGGGATGAGAACTATGCACAAACTTTGGTCAGAAAAACAGAAGAGTAGAGGCCACTTTGAAGACTTAGGCATAGGCAGCAGGATAATATTAAAATGGACCTTCATGAAACATAGTTTGTGTTAACTTGATTTAGGCTCAGGGTAGGATTCTATGGCAAGGCTCCTCTGAACACAACAATAAACCTTCATGTTCCAGAAAAAGCAGGGGGGGGGATTTCTTCCTCAGATTGGTAAGAAATTACATCATTCCAATGTTTGTAGTTGCCAAAAATGTGTTTCATCCTGTAAGTCTGTTTATGAACCAATTCAACTGGAACTTTTACATCCTACCTCCAATGGGCCGACTGACTGTCTTAAGATTAAGACACTGAAATGAAACTAAGCGTTTCACACATCCTCTATGCTCCACAGGGAGCAACAGGAATATGAACGAATGAATAAATGAAAGAACTGAATAATGTCCATTACCTAACTAACAAATTGGAACAAACCAAATTTTCCATTCCAAGTTCAAGAACATTGCAAGAAATTCCATCATGTCTCTTTTCCAATGAAGAGACTTCTGACATAATAGAAGTGACCTTCTTCTTCAAGGAGTAATATTCTTTTTCCTTTTTAGCAGTTACATGGCCCACCATACCCCCGACACCTTCTAAGAGACTCTGGGGAACCAAAACCTCTTTGTGCTGCCTTTATCACATAATGGTGGGTCCATGTGAGCTCTGTTGCATTGATTGAATCAACTGATCCTATCACAGCCCCTTAGATCTTCCTCCTTTCTCAGAGATGACATCACTCTAAATCCAATGCCACTCAGAGTACAAACACTGCATGTCCATGAGGCCTCTTACTGGCCTGAGGAACCTCATCAACTATATTCTGTCTGACACCATCTTTAAGCATTGCCAGCTACTATGTTTGAGGTGCAACTGTTTTGGATTAGAAATAAAAATTATAAACATAAGATGAGAAACCCTTGTATATATGAAAATGTGGTAAAGATGAAGTAGCTCGGTCAGTAAAATGATGAGGCTGAAGGCTGGGTGGGTGGGGTTTGATTCCAAGTGCAAGCGGAGATTTCCTATCACCACCACATCCAGAGCAGCTCAGGAGCCCACACATACTCCTATTCAACGTATACCAGGGGCTCTTTACCCTAGAACAAAATAGCTGGGGCATGAAGTGGATCATACACTTAGTGTTGAGGTTGCGAATGTGTGGAGCCACACCTTCACATACTCATACATCCTCATGGCATGGTGCTTAAGTAAGCACAGGGAAAACTTTATTTCTAATTTAAGTCTAACCATAAGGAAGAGCAACAAATGAAACATAAATACAAGAGAAACTTGTTCTTATATCATAAACCCACCAGCCCATATTGCCACAGTGCAATTTCACACAAAAACAAATTCAGTAAGTTAAACAATGGTTACTACACCTAGCTAGTAGTCAGAAAGTGCATCTTCCAATTCTTAGGCCATGAATCATTTGTTCTGAGATTTCTCGTTGTTTTCTCCAGTTCTTCAAACCAAATGCTACATCTGTACTTCCTATATCAGAATTCAGCATAATAAAACCTTTAAAACAAAATGGCTATTATTAACATTAAAATCCCTACATTTTGCTCATAGAGTGGAGTTCATACAGTTCTCATGATAATCAGCAGTTTTTTCCCTAAACAGCACTAATTGACTGGACATTGTAATGGAGACATAGTGTCAGCAGTGAAGAAGGAATAGAATTTTTAAATATTATTTACATGAACTTCGGATTTCAAACAATTAAACTTCTCTATGTATTATAAAAAGTTAAACAGTTCTGTCCAGTGTGACTGGCGAAGATTTTTCTTACTTCAACTCTTCATGCCCTTACATGTTTCGGTCTTTAGAGACCATCATCAGAGGGACATCAATATAGTTGCAAGCTACTATTACAATATATGTTCTGAGCTTTGAAACACACATATCATGTTGGCAATTTAGGACTGGATATAAAATCTAAAGTTTTTACAACTATAGCGGCTGTCTTAATATACAGTGCGTACAATCAAGTGTGCGCCGCGGCTNTTCTTATTACATCTCTTGATTGGGGTCGAACATGTGTCGCCTTGTCATTCTGGAGAAGAGGGTTCTTTGATGTCGCCCTGCAGGTGCTAATACCTGCTTACGCTGGTTCTTTCCTTGCAAATTCTCTTCTCTTTTCCTTCTAACCTGAAGATGGAGGCGGTATGTTCCTCCGAAACTTTGGTTAACACAATATCTACACAGCGCCACACCCCAGAAGACGGCATTCTTCATAGTCTCTGCAGTGAAAACCTCAAATATTAAAGCTTCATGTTTTTCTTTCTTTCTTTCTTTCTTTTTTCTTTTTGGCAATAAAGTTCCCAGCCACTGCTTGTAAATTATTCCTTGTTCCTCTGATATGTGCTAAACTCCTCACTGTCTGACCCATCTCACACGCCTTTATGTAACAACTCAACAGAACACAAACTGTGATGCAACTTACATGGTTCCTTCTGTACTCACACTTCCGTTATGCTTTCAGAGTGGAACTAACATCATGAACCAGAATCCTTTCAAGAAGTTGATGACCTCCCAGCTCCTCGAAAAATTCTGTACAATCTCATCCTCCTTAATTTCACCGCCCCAATATTTTTCAGAGACTATAAATTACGAAGCTCCTCATTAAGCAGTGTTATCCATTATCTCATCATCCAGTCAGTCACGTTTTCCCTCTTACATCCAGACCTACTCTTAAACACTCTCAATACATGTTTTTCTCCAACTGTGAGAGACCAAGTTATGCACCCATACAACCCCAGTCAGAGTAACAGAACAAGTTTAGCAATGTCACCCACAGACAAGGCAGGCAAGCTTCTGCTCCTAATCACCATGTCATGATGGAACATGGTGACAATTAGGTCCCTGCAGTCTTAATGTCTAAAAGGAATGTTCCATGTTCAGTCAGGTTATGTATGGCAGTGTACAGGTGAATGGTCGAGGGGGGCCCACATTTGAACTAACTCAATATGGAAGGTTAAAGGTAAAGGTAAAACTGTCCCTGTGCTTAACTAATTAAGCACTACAACATGAAGATGTGTGGGGGAGTAGATGTATATATCCTCACATTCTTGACCTTGGAACTAGGTGACCTTCACACCCCAGCTTTACCCCCCTCCTTGGAAAAAGCACCCAGTACCCATTGGACAGGAGGTTGTATGGGCTTCAGAACTGGTCTGGATGATATGGAAGGGAGACAAATCTTGTCCCTACTGGGACTCAAACTTCCACCCGTCCGCCATTAAGCCTGTAGCCAGTCGCTATATGGTATGGAAGCAAAGAGAAATATTCTGCAAACCCTAACTGGATTTGTTCCAATGCTCTCCACTTTGTGTGTCATAGCAGTGCACATCCAGCATGTACACATGTGCAGAAATAATGAACATATGTCAACTTACATCCATGTGTTCTCCCAGCAGAGATTTTGCTACCTGTTGACATATGAGCTTCATTTTCACAGATGTCTGAAAAGCAGAAGTCAATATTTTAGTAAGCACTACTGTATAATAACAATAGTTTACATCACTTTCGCAGTAACTTTGATGCGCCGTGTATCCTATTATTGCAAGGGCATATGTGCTCAGATTACCTGGCCATACATAATTTTATTTGTAATACTAACACTGTTATCCTTAAGTTAAAATATCATTACCAGCCTTGCAGGAGCAGAAGAATTAAAATCCTGCATTCCTAATGCTACACAGTTACCCCAATTTACAAAATGATACCACCACAGTAAAACCAGAAGATTTAAAATCCCTCCTCTGGTGGATTACAGAATGCTGACCTCCAGAATTTAAATACAAAGCATATGTAAGTACGCAGAGACTGACCATGCGAGCAATTGTGTTTATCTCAGCAAGAATCCAGTCAGGACAGTCCAGATCTCCACAGAAACGGAATCTCTGGAAACAAAATGTAAATCTTAGAAGCCAATGGGAATGCAGTACACAATCATGTCAAATTCTCCAAGGAAAGTTTCAATAATTTTTTTACTTCATGTCTGTATCTTTCCACTGTACAAGACACTTCTCCTGCACATGTAAAACAGCTGCTCAACTTTCATATGTTCACAATGATTAATATTCTATATACCTTCATTATGATAACACATAATAAATATGCAATTTTGAACCAAAGTAATGAGCAATAAAGAGTTCAAAATATTGTAAAATTAACATTACTATTTGAGATTTCTGTATCTCACTGTGTTGAGGATGAAGATTATGGTTTTTCTTCCATGTACTCGCCCAAACTACACAGTGTCCCTTTCTATACAACTGTAATCTTGACAATGCTGTGACATCATATACCATATACTGATAACCTCTGGAGAGGCAAAACTTTACAAAGACAGCATATGAAAATCATTCTGAAACAAGAAAAGAAAGTTCCCAAACCTTCCAGCTGAGGTGAAGAGACCATGGTATGGTTCCCCACTTCTTGGTACCTTACCTACCTACCTAATCACATAATGCAACATCCCAGAGAACCATTGAGATTTATTTACTTCTATTTAAGATAACATCAGTTGCTACACATCATGAAAAAAAAACTGCTTCCTAATCGTGTACAAGAAATTTTACTTATTGATTATTGTCCTCACAATTAAACACTCAACGTAGCACATACGTACCATGATGTGAGTTTAAACTCTAAACAGATGGCAACACTGAATAATAATCCTGCAACAAAAGAGCAGAGATTTAACACCTAACGTACGCGGCAAACTTCAAGTAGGCCTTACGTCTAAAAGTAATATATGAAAATCGTTATACGTAAGAGGTGAAATATCGAAATGTAATTCATACAAAACCACGTTAAAAACGCAATTATACATCTTTAATACATCTACTTACACAGCAAATACTAGTGTCACCAATATTCGCATAACCTAAATATTGTTAGTAATGAAACAGGAATGGTATAATAAATTCTATACCAAATATATACTTACAATTAATGACGAATATTAGCAAGTGAGTTTACACGCTAAAATTTTGTGACTCTTTACATGTCTCAGGTCAATTTTTTCACAAATAATGTAAATTACCACGACAAACACCTGCCAAACAAAAATTTCCCCGATATATTCCCTCAGCTTACTTACGAAGGCATACACCAGAGTTCACTATCGTCGCCTATAAATGATGCCTCTTCTGTAAGTACTGTAAATTACGTACGCCTTACTGAGCGTTTTGGGGATAGAAAGGTCAGAAGCTAGTAACCGGGACGGTTAAATTAGAATAGTGACGTGCTGTCGGCTGGACGACCCACTAATCGGGATTCGATTCCAGACAGGGAAAACAGTCTTTTTCTCTCCCCCGCAGCTTCCAGACCGGCCCTGGGTTCCTCTGAGCCCACACAATGGGCTCGGTAGACTCGTTCTCCGGGGAGTAAATCTGTAAAGATATGAAGCTGACCACTCGCCTTTCTCTACAGCGGTGTCGACGTTAAGAAAGGTGGAGCAATACCTCCGCATTCTCCCATAGGTATTCATCTTAATTAAGCATGGGTAAATGTTCTATCTTTTAATGCAAGAAGATGGAATTCGGTAAAATGGTGAAAAAAAATTAAACCTATCGCTGTAACAGGCCTTGAAGGCAGACAGGGTCCCATATTTTCTAGACAATAGGCTCTCAGATGACTGTGACTGGAATTCGGTACATGTTGAAAGTTCTTACGAAAGCTATTGAGTAAGAATAAGTTCTTTCAAGTTATAAACTGTTTTGTATCATTAATCGTTAATTGCTGGTAGGTACTCATATCCATGCTCTATATAAAATAATTGGTATTTCGCGAAAAACAAATAAAATGGAAGTCAAAGTGACACAAGTTACATGTTTTCTGGACGTCAACGATTAATATTAATATTATTTATTTAATGAAGTAATACTGGTTGAGCGTGCTGTGTAGAGAGTATATTTAAGCAAGAAATTCGCAAAACTGCGACAAAATATTTCACGGTAGAGGTCATGACGTATAATCAGATCTTAAATGATAATAACGAATAAGGGAAGAAAGTTGCCGCGACTGGCGCAATGAAAGACAACCCAGTACCTCGCAATGTGACACTATTGCTGCCTCTCCGCGAGTCGCCTTCACATTAACGATTGTCTCTATATGTCTGCTGGTTCTATTGACCGGACTTGAAATACTAGCATCTGAAATCCAAGCCTGCGCACAGGATGCTCCTTTAGTTACAGCTTCCAGACCTTAGATACTGGGACCGAAAATTAATCTTCGAGCGAAACGTGCTGGATAATTGATCAGTTAATGTTTTCAACATCTAACTCAGCTGCAGTGGTACCACAGTTTGTAGCATAAATTTCCGATTAATTATATAACATGGAGGCAGAAGCTGGCCGGTGTTCTCCAAGAAATATTTCGGCGTTCCCTACAGTCTGAAACGCTTCTTTTCGCATAAGAGAAAGGAACCAAAACGAAAGAAGTTTTTTACATGTCAAGACCATAGTTCTGGCTGACACGCTTAAGGACAATTTTAAACACCCAATTTAATATCTCACCCTTAGATCGAGTTGTTGCTTGCGGAGGTGTAGCATACATATATAATAAGAAATTTAATTCCAGGGATCATTTTAAAGAACCCAACAGTAAATTTAACGTGAAATTTCTGTGCTAAAGCATCATGCATGAAGTTTAGAAGATGGTCCGGTTGAAGCTCTACGCTTTCTTAACCTCAGCATTCAGTGGGGTGAATGGTTAGTTCCATGCTCTATCCGTTTTAGCCCCAGGGAAAGAGGGCACAATATCAATTATCTGGGAACCTGAGTGGACCTGAAAGCCGGTCTGGACGAGTTCGTGAAGATAAAATTCTCTTGCTCATCTCAGTTGAAACCCAGTAGCCTGTCACTTTACTGACTGAGCCCTCAAAGCTAACCAATCAAGTAAACGTGTGAGATTTAATCAGATAATTGTACAGATGCAACATATTTGTCTCTTCAACAAGTTTTTATTCATTTTTGGTTTATTTAACGACGCTACAAATAGCTCAGACTACACAGTACTGAATACAGGTCGATTAATTAATTTGAAAGATGTGGCCTAATTTGAAGTGTTATGCTGGTATTTTCCTGGAGGGACGATCGAAAACCGCGAAGCTCCTCAGTGAAGACAGTCGGGGTCACGACCTACATTCCCACAGGTCATCTCTGGAATAGAAGTCAGAACGGCTGCCACTAGAGCCAGCTTGCTCGGGTTTAACCCGACTTCGCCCGGAGAGTGATCTCAGCTATGCATCATGGCGTTCCAGACGTTTCGGCCAACAAAGAGAACCAAAAAGCGGTTCATTATCGTTGCGAAGTACAGCCAAAGAGAGTCGACTTCCCGTGGGTCTCCAAACAGACTCGAGCATTAAAAAGGAATAAGCCTTGATATATTCCCTTCTGTTTGCTGTGCTACTGCGAATGTATTTCCCAAAAGAGTGCAAGAGGGAGGGAAAACTTCCCCTTCCCCGCAACAAACCGCACAAAGCTGCCTTAGCAACCGTGAAATGAAATCATGACGTGAAACAACCGCCAACCCAGAGTGGGTGAGCCTAAACCTGTCACCAGACCGATGCATTGCAGGAACAGAGAGAAACTGCGAGCTTGACTGTATAATTATAGGGAATTTATACGTCCATAAGTTGGTGTCATTTCATTGTCGGCGAAAGTAATATCTCTACGACAAAATTAAGGAAACGCGGTCAGATATGCTATGTCGTTTAGACAAAGTGGCATTTAAAGCAATACAGGCCGCTGTTAGCAGAGTATATAGGTAAATATGCACAGACACAACCTACTGTAAGACATAAAAATTCTATCTCAGTCTCAACGCTTTACATTCTCTCCAACCTATCTTAATCAGGACGAGTAGGATCTGTGTGTGAACTTGTCCTCCATGGAGATGTATTTTCTCTCACGGCTCTTTCGCCCTTTCTCTTTAATAATATAAAGCAAATGTATCTCTATGCCCAATTCATTAAGTACCATGCCATGAAGACAAATGGGGAGTGGAGGTATAGCCCCTCGCATTCTGAACCTCTAACGTAGATGAATTCATGCTTTAAAGAATTAAGTTCCCTTCTCCGTCACTACACAGCGTACGCAACACCTGCCGACAAAAAGTACAAAGAGACGCCACAAGACGCACCAGCTCTGCACCCAGGGACACGACACTACAGCATTGCCTCTCGGCCCGGAAGCCATCAATAGGAAACCACGGACACACGTCACACATCTCACTTAGAGTCAGCATAACCTCGGAAAGAAGTCGCGGCCTGCGCTGCTCAGTGTGGGCCGAGCAGCAGCGCAACAGGTGGCGAGATGGCGAAGCACGCGCAGTGCAGGGTCTCTCAGTAGAACACACCGCCAAGTCGCTGGACTCACCACATGCGAACTGGACGATCTTCACGGTGCCCAAGCCGGCTCTAAGGCCCACCCAGCTCCCCAACCGGTGTACCGGGAGGGAGGGGCCCTTTCCCGTCGGTAAAGCGGCCCGCCACTCACCTCCATCTACTACCGAGGTTGAGAATGCGTGGAGCCCCCCTTCACCGCCAAGACCCCAAGGTCTTACTTAAGAACAGAAACAGCGTTACTCTGCGGCCATCCAAGTGCAGGGGCAGGGATGAAGTCCCCAACTTAAAACCCGAGGATGTGATAAGGTGCTGCGTGACAGGGGGGCCTAAGCGAGAGATGATGGATGAGTATGGAGCAGTGTGGAACGATGATTGGCACGTAAACACAGAAACAACTCGGAGGAAATTTTTTCCACCATGGATATGACACGGAGTAACTTGGTATCGAACCCGTGGCTCCACGGTAAGAAAGCAGCGCCTAAACGCGATTTTGCTATATTAAGAACTGCGAGGAAGAGTAGCGCGACATTTCGTGTGGGAATATAGCTGAAACATTCTCTTCTTTCATTGCAGAATTTTTTACCAGCATGGTGGGTGAGTGAATCTGCATTTATATTTACAGGGATAATTAATGAAACATCGGAAGTAACCATGAACATAAATCAAAGCCGTCTAACAATTTGTGTGGGAGTCCCATGCGTGTTACCCCTTTAAATCATTGAGGTAATTATATACACCACATGCTTTAATACTTGAAGAAGCTCGCATTTGTACCAACAGAGTGTATTAATGTGTTTCTTACGACCCCCAAGGCAAAACAGTGATTGTTTCCGTAAGCAACATTAATCGTTGTGTCTGTGTAACGGAGACGTAATATGTGTATGTGCCCTGTGGGGTACGAAATGAATTTCAAAATAATTTGCTAGTGCTTGTTCCCTATGCAGCCCCCTGCTGTCGAAGCCACTAAAACTATTTCTTCTTCCAATTTGTACATCTGGACAATAATTGAGATCAAACAAGATTTGGGGTTTTCACGGCGGTGACTATGAAGCATGCCGTCTTCTGGGATGTGGCGCCGTGTAGATCTTGTGTAAACCGATGTTTCAGAGGGACGTATCGCCTCCATCTTCCTGGATAGAAAAATCCATGAGCGAGGAACCAGCGTGAGCAGGTGCCTGCAAATCTACACGGCGACACATCCCAGAAGACGGCCTTCTTAGTAATTTAGATCATAATTCCGCGGCCCCTGTCTGAAGCCACAGCTTCTAATCATTCTAACGCCTTCACTTCCACACAACCCTTATCAAAAGGACAAGCGGGCAAAGCCTGGGAACCTTCTGACAGAATGATGCCCTTTCTCTCGTCCCGCAATAAAATATCTCTCTTTCGCATGACTTGCCACTTTCACCTAATCCTCTACTATAGTTTCTACTTGTCTCTCTCTCTCTCTCTTCCGTCTTTGCCATGCGGGGTTAACAAAAATATAGATTTTTAGGATTTGCCACCCGCTTTCATGCTGGTTTCTTGCTTGGATTATTCTTCGACCATGAAGAAGGAGGCGAAACGTTCTTCCGAAATGTCGGTTGACTTTTAAATGACTATAGGCTTTACAACCCATAGGACAGAACACACAAAATACAAAATTGACAAGTGTATGACTTTCCAGGGTTTATTTGGGAAACATGACATATACAGACTCTGCAATTTTGGAACTTATGAACAGAAGTGGACAAGTATATCCCCGCTGCTCCCCCCACACAGCCACAACACAATCAGGAGCACCCACGTGAGGACACTGACACACAGAAACCAAAATGCTCTTGCATCAACTGGCTCATTTCGAGAAGCACATTCGTCCTTCATGGACGCGTGATGCTGGAGTGCAACTGCCAGGCTCTCCTGACCCTCGTAGTCACACTCAGCGCTACCATCGCTAGCCTGTTGACAGGCGCCGACGCCCCGAGCGGTCAGAGATCGCCAACTCAACTCACTGGGTCCTACAGACTCGCTGGCCGCCCCCCGCGAAACGGACCTGTTGATAAGCATCTGATACACGCTTCCGGTTTCAATTATCAGCGGACGGACAGTCACCTGTCCACGTACTCTCTGCCCTACAGGATTCTTAGCCTCGTACAAAATCTTCGTGCTGTTGATAGCCGGCTGATCGGCACAAACGTCTGGTAGGCACTGCGTCATGGCATCCTCTTCCTTCTGCCTTCCAGAGTTGTCCTCTGTGGCCCCGTAAGTATTACTGTTGATAATCAGTGGATTTCCCCTGAAGCTCCGAACTTGTAATGGGCGCTGAGTCACATCTTTAGCCTCTAACCCATTGGCTGGGTCAGTCACCGTGTCTGTAGAGATAATCCGGTTGACAACTGAATGATACAGATTCCTATTACGAACAGCTGACGAACGCTGGGTTGATTCTCCAGTTACATTATCAACTACAGAGTTATGTGCTCTGTTGTCGGATCTGTTGATAACCGGTTGATATTTACTGACTCTGATAACTTCTGTAGGACATTCACATGCTTCGCCTTGTCCCTTATTGACTGATTCTGTCATCATATCCATTGGGCTCGTAGTCCATTTGAGTGCACAGCTGTTGATAATTGTTGATGCAGGTTGCTGTATTTCTCTTTCCCTGTTCTGATTTGTACATTCAGTAAATGCCCTCTCTGGGTTGTTTATGCTGATAACCGGTTTAGATGCATTGCTCTCGAGAACTGTGGATGCGCGTTGATTTCTTTCTTTCTGTCTTTCCGGGTCTATCGGCACAGAGTTACCCCGGTTGATAACTGGTTCTTGTACGCTGCGGTTGAGAACTGTTGATGTGCGTTGATTCATTTCCTTATATCTCTCTTGCTCTGTCGGTTCAGTAACTTTGTTTCTCGAGTAACTCCTGTTGGTAGCTGAGTTGTACAAATTTCCTTTCTGAGGATCTGGGCGCCGAGTCATTTCTGGCCGTGAACAAACACTTGCCACCCTAACGAATTTATTTCTCTTGACATCTAGTTGATACCCGTGGCCTACGTTAACTCCTGAGAGTCCCTGAGTCGACTGATTATAGTTCTTCTGTTTTGCAGAATTATTTCTTCTGGTCATGGAATGGGTTCTCTTCATAGTCGGTTAATACTTCTGTGTCTCCTGAAGAATTTGTTCTCTCTGAGTATAACTTCTCAAATTTGCAATGGAATTTCTTTCCCACAAAAGTGCCGCCGCACAGTTTTGAAGGCCGTTTGGCGTGAGGGAAAAAAACGGTGTGGCAGTGTAAGGGAAGAGCAGATCCTGAAGGAGGAGCTCACCTGAAGATTATTCCAGGCAGGTGAAACCGAAATGACGGGAGAAAGTAGTGATGTCCCTGCAGCAAGTCTGCCAAACACTTTGTAACCTCTCAGGCTCAGACACGCGGCTACTGAATTCTGATTGACTTGAAGGCCTCTAGTGAAGGCTCTCATAGGAGCTCTGCACACAAGAGTTGCGCCACTAGGCGGCACGAAACCGGTGGAACACATTTAAGTGCCGCTCCTGTCACACGAGGGCATGCGCACATGGTGGAACTTTCAAGACTACACTTATCACACTAATTATCAATTATCACTCAACATTCGAGCACCTCTTTCAAGAAGTTTTTTGATAAAACCAGTTCCATTTATCCTCAGTGCTGCACGGATTGGATGAAGATAATCACCGTGCCGCTTGCAGTGGGCAAGTGCTTCAGGGTAGCTAAATATATCGTGGGACCACACCTCATTGTCATATCTTACAATAGGCCACGGCCTTCGAATGCATTATTCATTATCATCCAGGCAACTGACACTACGCAGCCAGAGCTAGAGACAGCGTCGTTAAATAAAGTACAAGTAAATACACTCCGTATAGTCTGCTACGTGGCCGCAGACGTTTCGGAGGAACATGCCGTTTCTACGCATGAGCACGGCTATGGTGCTTTCTACGGGGGGGGGGGACACAACCAGACCCTTGGTTGCAAATTCACGTTCACCCCCTCTAAGATCCATTTTACTGATCATCCTGAGATATTTTGGATAGAGTAATGTTTTATAAAAACAGTTCTAATGTTGTTTTAACTATTTTATAAATTTGCCTCATTCTTCAACTAAACTAAAATACAATCCTTGGGCGAAAGATGCCTTGGTCTTCCTCTGTCGGCTCCCATGCCTCTAGACTAAAGTACTTAAATCCTGAAGACGGAAATATTATGATCCTCCGAAACGTCAGTAAAGATCTACGTAGTCACAACCGTGTAATACTTTCTGATTACAGTCGGTACTTCCAGGTACACGAGTAGACGCTGAGGTGTGAAGCAAATTGCATCATGGGCCACGCTGCTCTGTCACTCCGACATGAGGGCGAGGCTCTCACCAGGTTACCGTTTGTTTCTCCATTGCCTTATCATGAAATGGCACATGAATGGGCCAGATAAGAAGAGGACAGGGGACTGATACCACATGCCGCAAGCGGGCCCAAGGTTGCCGCTATTGTAACAGTGGAGAGCGGCATTCTTCTCAGCTGAGAGGTGACGTCAAGTGCAGGGCTTATCTTCGCGATCTGAACTGCGTGAAATACAAATTAATTTTTCTAAAAAAAGAAACTGTAGGATCTGAGGTTGTGAAATTTGGCACACAAGTAGTTGAGCATCCTCTGATCTGAAGACTGTATTCAAACAAGAAGTTATGGGAAGAATTAATCGCCTGCTTCCTTTGGTAGACACGGACCGCATAGAAAAGGACGCTTCCAAAAAATTCTTCAGTTGTTGCGTGTGTATTGGCTGCCGCGGTGACGTTTCCACCGAGCCGTTGCCTAGAAAAGACAGGAAGGATATACATACAAATATACAGACTGATTGGAGGGATTTATGAAGTACGCTGTTGATATAGACTCAGGTGCCATGATACACACGTACATACAGAGTTTCATAAAGATTTGTTCAGGCGTTCAAAAGTCAAGAGGGGATGCACAGACACACAGACAAGCAATCAACACAAGCTGGTTTTTATATTATGGAAGTAAGGTAAGCAAGCTAAAATCGTAAAGTTGTCCCTGTGCTTAACTAATTAAGCACTGTGCCATGGAGACTTGGGTAAGTGGAGGTACAGATTCACGTATTCATCTCGGCATTAGTTGGAGGTGAGTGGTTGGCTCCACGTCCCTGCCGCTTTAGTTCAGGTGAAAGATCCCTCGGTACCCTTTGGATAGGAGGCTGAGTGGGTCCCAAAATCGGTTTGGACGACCGGGACTCGAACTCAATTCTCCGGCCGTCCAGCCTGTACCGACTACCTCCAGCTCCAGCGGCGGTTGGGCCCACCAACTAATACACACGGCGTGTTACTCACATGAGACAGCGACATCTGAGCTGACTGCTTGGCGGAAACACTCTGAGTTCGTATTCCGGAGGTGCAATGTTCGAGTTGTAGTCGGGTCACTCACTATCCTGAGTGAGAATTTTGTGATTTTCCTCAGTCTCTCTAGGCAAATTGCGGGATAGTACCTCACTTAAGCCAAGACTACTCCCCTCAAAATACTTCTTAATTCATCATTTGTCTATAATCCTAGCATTCGATGCTCGGTGGCCTGGATTACTGAAAGCGTCGCATTGCACGGAAAGGCAAAAACAAACTGAGTGACGCGATGCGATCTGGCCCAGACGCTGTTTCAGAGAGACGAGCACGCTACATTCCCGTCACTGTTCCCTCTGACGCGCCCTGAAAACACAGACCCAGACTTGCTTCATCGAAACACAAGTTTCGAGTTCGGCTACAGAATATAACGTTATGCCCAGAGCTCCTCTGTGAACAAGACACTTCAGGATCCTGCAGACTTCTGCAGGATTACAGAACCCACGTAGAGAGCAGCCCGCTGCAGATCTTGGACGCGTGCGGCGCCTGGCCGCCTGGTCTGCCTAAATGTGATGTTCCAACCTTTCGACAGGAAATATCCCCTCCATTTTCAGCATCGCACGCAGCAACACACTCTCACGGAGCAGGCCGCCGGGAAGACTCGTCCGTTCCATCCCGTGCCAAGCTGACGCCTGCGCGGTACAACCCCAACAAAATGATTCGCTCTGTATTTAATGCTCGATATCGAATCCAAATTACGTCTCATGTTTGTATCTGTTCAAGCGGGATTAACTCACGGGAACTATTTTATCTCTTGATTTAATCATATCTGTTAAACTTGCGCTATTTCATGATCGCAGTTTTTTGTTTTGTCATGATAACTGATTTTTTTAAACTACAAGACCGTATGCTTGTGGTCAGTTAGTCACAAGATCGACCACTGTCCTGTAATCCTCGCGCATTGGGTCAGGCTGTCTCCAGTTGGTTGCAAATGAGGCCGCGTGGGAGCGCTCAGAATGCATGTCGCGTTCTGTTCCATTGAATTTGAGTGCACCCTCTCAAATAATAAAGCTCCAATAATTTTAAACATGAAATTAACATTTTAAGGCAATTCTATGCGTTACGAGCGCGTTTCGATGCTCGGCGCGAGCGGGTAATTACGTCACATGCGTCGTTGTTACAAACGGCCGAACAGTTACGTCAACAAATGAGTGTTCACAGAACAAGGGGTTCGAAAGCTTGCTCCGCTCGGAAGTGCGCCAACCGCTGCGTTCATCTCTGTAGTACCATCTTCTGGGACACGATGCTATGTAGCCGTTGAAATGCAACCGACGTTTCGGAGGAATATATCGGCTCAATTTTTACGGTCGAAGAAGTCGAGCAAGAAACCAGTATGAAAGCAGGTTACAAGCAGAGCAAGTGATGTTCCTCCGAAACGTCGGTTGACTACACGGCGTTACATCCCAGTAGAATATTCTTCATAACCATCGTTGTGAGAACTTCAAATGCAAAAAAAAAAAAAATATATTACGTTCGGGCCTTCGGATAACATTTCGGCCCAGCAAGATGGCTGATGCAAGAAGCAAGGTATCTGGTTCAAATCTCGACTAAAACCCCGGCCGACGTCACTGAGGGATCTCATGAACTTCCTCAACTAATCCAGTCAAATGCTGAGTCAGTACCCACAATTGTCATCCGAACGTTCGTCGCTACTGACAGCGTCACAAACAAAGAAACATCATTTCGACGGCGACGACTGCTGGCTTTCAGAAGCGGACAGCCAACCCTGTTTTGGGGCCCACCGACTGGCTATGAATCAGGGCGGAAATAGTCGGAAAGCATCGAAGATTGTAATGAAAAAGAAAGAAGGACATGGGAAAACCAAGAATAATATCTGATTAGGCTTCCCGCACAGCGCAGCCTGTAGGAAACGAAGCAATACGTAAATCAGGGAACGAGCAGCAAAGATTAATGTCGCATATCCAGAAACAAGGAGACGGGGTAACTCAGTCGCTATACCGACGGCCTAAGAACTGGACGGGCCGGGTTCCACTTCCGGCAGTAAAAAGCTTCTCTCTTCTCCACGGCGTCCAGACCGACTCTGGAGTCCACCCACCGTCCTGCACAATGGGTACGGGGGCTCCTTCCCTGGGTAAAGCTGCCGGAAAGTGAAGCTGACCACACACCTCCATCTAGTGCCGAGGTAAAAAATGGTGGATCTATACCTCCACTCCTCCATACGTGTTCATGGCACAGTGCTTAATTAATTAAGCACAAGGAAAACTTTACCTTGTTTATATAAAGAAACACATAAAATAAAAATTAAATACCATTTCCCTTTTTGGATGTGATGCCGTGAAGTCTAGTAGATACCGATTGCTGTAGAATGAAGACGGCGACGGCAAGTGTCTTCGAAACGTCGGGAGGGATTTGCCAGATTGCACGTTATCAGCTGGATGGGAAGTGTTTGGTTGGAATCTCAGCACAGACAGAGATTGAGACTTCTCACCATTTTCTTCAGTCCCTCCCTGACAAGTGGTAGGACAGTGTCTCGATTAGGCCACGACCTCTTCCATGCAAATCCTCCCGAATTCATCATTCATCTGTAATCCTAACTCTTGACGCTATACGAGTATAGCCTCTCTGCCGACAGCGTCGTGAAATAGGTCTCACAATATACACGGCGTCATTTCCGGAACTGTAATCTCGTACAACAAAACCTGCTGCTATAATGCAGACGAATTAGAAACATCTTCCGAAACGTCCTGTATATTAAATTGGACAATGGGCCGCTCCCGTCCCGGTCCGTCTGCCTGAGGCGACTTCTCTGTAATTCCATTAAGAAACGTCAAGTCTCGGTGCGTCTCCGCTCCCAAAGTCCCCGCGCTAATCTGAAGAAACAGCTGACAGCCACAATCCGTGTCGGCTGACCCCACGCGTCCCACAGCAACAGGTATTTAACCTGCCCCGTTAGAACCGCAGCCCGCAGAGCAGTAGCGGCCGCCAAGACGCTGATCTCAGGTACGACGACCGTGTTTAGAGCGACTTGTGTCCGAAACATTTCTGAGGTTGTCGTGACCATTACGTCATCATTGCAATGTTACGCTCACTGCCTTCTGGGATGTGTCGCCGTGCAGTCCGGTAGAAGTTCACTGCTTGCGTCTTCATGATTGAAGAATATGTTTGTAGCCTGCTTCTTGCCGGTTACTTGCTTGGTCTACCCTGATGATGGAAGCAGCACGTCCTTCCCACACGTAGGTGAACTTCTACAGCACTACACAACATCACAACCTAGAAGCAAATATTCGCTAGACTCTGATTTCAACATGCGATAGGAAGCAATAACTCCACACAGGAGACCACATTGAACGTAGGGGAATTTGCTTCCGTAAGGTTGCCTACTCAAGGTATGACGTATCCTCAGAGATGTTTCGAGCACAGTATAAAAGTATCTGTGTATGGATAATAGTAGCAACAGATACTGTTACGTAATTTGTTTCCTCGCGTTCGGAGGTGGTAAATTTTTGGAGGGTACATTGATAACAGAGTCCCAAGGGAGATATTTTGGATACAATAGACAGGAACTGACAAACATTTATACTAGATCCGGGATAGCACATTCCGTGTAGTGACCACGCTACACACTGGCCGGCCGAGAAATCATACTTGTATTCCCGGTCGAGACAATAGGTTTTCCGCTCCCCACAGCGACCGTACACAACCTTCCATCCATTGGGTATCAGTCGTTCTTCCCCAGAAGATAAATTGGCCGAGGCGAGAAACTGACAACTCACCTCAATCTTGTGCTAAAGTAATGAATGCATGGAGCTACACCTCCACTCTCCCATACGCCTTCATGGTGTGGAGCTTACTCAAGCGCAGGAGTAATGTTATCTTTATTTATTAGGTTTGTTTAACAAATTGTCACTAGCTCAGGAAACATAGTGTCGAAGGCTGGGAAGATCGGTGAGTAATGAATTGGAAAGAATGTGCAAGAAAGCAGTTGTGATGCAATTTGAGGCGCTATTCTCGGTCCGGTCAGGATGTTCCGTTTAGGGGGCCGTCACTTGAATCCAGGATCTTCCGAGTAGGACACAGGGGAGGAGACCATTGGCTGGATAGTATTAACTGTCGTCAGGGTGACTAAATAATGAAGAGGTGGGAAGGGAATGCAGCACGCATAGAGATGGGAAATGCATACAAAATGCGGTTAGAAGCTGTAAAAGGAAGGATTACTTGGCCCCTCTGGGGCAGTGTAATATATGTCAAAGGAAATGTTCATATGATTTGGGTGGCAACAGTTAATTACAGTCTCCTTGGGTGTGACGTCGTGTAATATGGCAGAACTTTACTATTATTTTAGAGGAACTTGCTGCCTCCATCTTCGGGGAAAATTACGAAAATAAAGGCAGAATATCCCTTCGAAACACTGAAAAATACTTCAAACTACACGGCGTCATATCCCAAAATCTGCAATTTTATACAACGGTAAAACCTTTGACTTAAGATTTAGGAAGTGCTCGGTTCCAATCTGGACTAGGACACCGTCTATCCCGACTGAGGCTTTGCATGGTTTTCCTCAGTCTCTCACTGAAAATACTGGGATAGTGATTAAAGGTAGACAGACAGGTAAAGCTAACCCTGTAACATCCCGTGGAGGCCCGTAGGGTTGTGAGACATCGAAGCGCCCACACTTTATAGACAATCGGCTTATAGATTGCGGTGATGTTGTCAGCCTTATGAGCCGGCCGCCCTTTACCCTCTGGAATATTCCTGGTATACATTTCGGTTAGAGGCTGAGTTGACCCCTCGGCCAACGTGCGGTTCCAAATCTTTCGTAGTTCGTCTGCCTTAGCACCATTGGGCAATATACAGTTTGTATACATAGAGCGCTGCAAAGTTCTCAATAGTCCGAATGTCACAGAAAGGCTTAGGTTGAAGCGTCAAGAGACTAGAGACATCTGAGAGGACGGCTGGTTTCAAAACGAGACATTTAGCTCATAACTTGGGAAAAGGTTCACCGAAATTAACACCTGAAGCAAACACACCTGCCATTTTGCACGGCGACATGTACTTTGCATGTTGCAGGATGTTGCCGTCACTAGTCGTGGTGTCGCTAGTGGTGGCGTGTGGTTGCAGCGACTTAGTGTGGTCCTTACCGGAACTATCAGACACAAACACAGTGAGTACTTTGTTGTAATTAAAATTTAATTTTTTTTATTCCCTTATTGGTGGGTCTACTCAGCACAGTGGCCACTGATTGGCCTATTGTACCTGCCCCGGGTGGTTATGATGATGGAGAATTTGGTGGAATGAAGATTGACAGGGGAAACTGAAGTACTTGGAGAAAACCCGCCCCAGCGCCACTTTGCCCACCAGAAATCCCACTAGACCAGACCCGGGATCGGACCCGGGCCGCCGCGGTGGGTAGCCAGCTACTAACCGCTTCACCTATGGCGCGACTTTGTTGTAACTAAGTCCAACTACATAATTCTTGAGAAGCTAACAGTCGCTCAGCTCATCAGAATATTCCTAGCCTCTCATGGAACCCAATGGTTCATTACCATGTTCACGAAAGCACATAACTTCTCCCTATCCTGAGTTAGATGAACCCATGCGGTATTTGAGGTTCTTAAGGTCTTCTGGAATGACTCCGTGTAGTCTGGTAAACGTTTACTGTTTGTAAAAAGAGTATTGCCTCAATTGTATACTCTGCTGTGTCATACGCCCTTCCGCCCTGAAAATGCAGGCACGACTTTCCTCAGAAACGTCGGTAATCTACCAGACTACACGGAGTCACAATGCAGAAGATTGTATTCTTCCAGGTGGATCCGGTCCACACGCTCATACATTATTTCTTGAAAAATTATTTTCAAATTTCCTTGGACTTTTACAACTTTAAAAGAACCACCCTGTATAATTCTAAGGCATATTCACTTCACTGCATCACTATTAACATGGATGATCAGTCAAAATTAATTTTAAAATATCCCGCCAGATGGAAAACAGTAGCAGGAGACTGTCAAGTATACAGTTTCTCTCTCACCCACACAGTTTTCTGTAATGCAACTCCTCACTCACTTCCAGTCTCAATTGGCTTCATCCGTTCCGAGTTTCTTATTCACCACTAATCACTTACAGACCACTTGCTGCTCTCAGCACCACCTACCGGTGGCGTCCGTAACAACAGGTATTAGCGAGACACAAGAGATGCTAATTGCCTCAGAACAACAATCAAAAGGAAAGAGGGTGGTGTGACGTCACGAGGGAAATTGTCATCATTAACTGTTAATTAGCACGAATTGTTTCAAAAGTGAGGAAAATAGACTCAGATTTGTTTCCCAAATTCATTTCTCAAGATCGGGCCACAGTTCAGGCAGATAGACGCTGGGTTTCCGTCTGAGAGGCCTAGGATCAATCCCGGATAACTTCATGCGAATTTCAAGGTGGAAGAAGTGGCAATGGAAAATGTTTTCCAAATTTCTCTGGTGTTTCCGTGCCAATATCTACACTATTTCCTCTTACTCGTCTGTCTTCGGTTTTAGATCAGGTGGGTTGTCGGCTTCACGCCCCGGCTACTTTACTCTGGTTCTCATTGGTTATGGAGATGGTGGGCCCCGATCTCGAAGCCGTAGACAAGAGAAAAATATCTTGTCGTTGCCGGAAACAGAACCCCGATTCCTCGACTGTCCAACCCGAGGTCTTGTCCCTACACTGACTGAGCTATCCTGCCTCCCGGTGCGTCTGCTGCTTTGGGTTCTCGGGGAAGCTGAGGGGTGGAGAGACACTGGAAACGTTAATTGCGTTACCTCAACACAAATTTCCTGCTCTCTCACGACGACCGATCGATTTGATTTCATCCGCACTTCTTCATGCGACTACGGCAAATTTCTTAGCAATGTCCCCTTCAGAGTTATGCACGACGCATTACAATCTCGCAGCGTCACCATGGAAATGCGGTGTCTCCAACAAACTGGCCAGCAAGCACTGAGCTGTTGGCGGGTACGATGACACTCCCGAATGATTACAAACTGCAGACTCTTGGTACAGCTGTTCATGTGCTGTCTTGTTTAGCGACGCTATATCTACTGGTCCGGCTGTCGTGGTCCAGCGGATAGCACTCTGCTTTTTGTTGGGAAGGTTTCGGGCCCAAAAGTCTGTCAGGAAACCAACTGTCGTGACTGAGTTTCTTTTTGCTTTTCCTCAATCCCCCCATTAAAATTTTGCAGTAGTGCCTTAAATCAGGTCAGAACCTCTTCCTTCCAATTCATCACTCACCAATCACCAAACCTTTTGACGCTATGTAACCTGAGTTAAATAAATAAAATACGCTCATTACTGTACACAGGACGACACAAAAATGTTGAGTCTATTCTGATGTGCCGATATCCGAGCAGTTGCCTTGGAGGGACTGAGAAAAACCATAAATAACCCCCGTAAATATATATAGTGCACAGTCGAGACTCGAACCACGTTCCACCAGAACACAGCACCATCCTCCTCTATCTTTCAGCTTGGATCACCATAATCAAAACACGTGATTTCCATGCATGCTGCGTGAACATTGCATCTCAGCTTATTCCATCAATTAAAAATACAAAAATGAAGAGTATTTATCTTCTTGGACGATATGCCGTGTAGACGGGTAGAATCTCACTGACGTTCGGATGAACTCATTACCGCCATCGTCAGGATCGAAGAGAAAATTAACAAACAACTAGCAAAAAGCACAGAGCACCCGTTGTTTGTTTGGCTTACTCTTCGTCCTAGAGCATGGAGGCAGTTTATAATTCCGAAACGTCCGTGAGCTTCTACCTGAGTACACGGCACCACATCCAAAATACTGCTCCTTATTGCTGTTGTTTTAATTGAGTAGAAAGAAATGAGATGGAGTGGGATGTAGCATGCATGGAAATCATGTGCCCGACTTCATAACCACCGCCGTGAGAACGTCAAGTCTGTTCTTCCTCTCTCTCTCTCTCTTGGTCGGGCTGTCGACCCAAAGCACGAGAAACGTTGGTCTTCATGAAGAGGGCAGAAGTGAGGGGAGGCTGAAACACAATTAACATTGGGTTCCATAAGATGTAGGAAATTTATTGAGACCTTTCCAAGACCGTTCTATCGTCATGGATTTAGCTATAATTTTGCTCATGAACCTCAAATATGTCTACTTTAGTTTCGAACCCTTTCCACGCTGTGACTGTTCCCCGGCACAAGGCGCACCAAGTCTACGTCCCTTCGCTTTCAGACAGACAACAGGATTACAGCTCACTCAGGACGTGACGCCAAGCATCGCGTGACGCGAAGCGATGTACGCGCCGCCTTGGGGAACAAACTCGACCCTGGTTTCTGGCCAGCCCGTGGCCGGAGAAGCGACGCACCGCCTTTCTGGGCCAACAGAGGGAGATCTCTGCGGCAGAAGTCGCAGGGACTGCGGCCCTACTGGAGACCCGGCACCCTTCGCGAAGACAGTGAGTTGTGGCACAGATGATAAATGTGTGGTTATAGAAACTAACTGCTTCTCGTAGAAACAGTAGTCTTTCGGTAGTGACGTAGGGTTTATAGTTACGCTCTGTTCATTTAAATAAATTACAGGATTATAGTTGTACTTCAGAGTGGGCTACGACCACTTCCTTGGCCTTTCCAAATACATTCATAATCGTTCCGCCACCAGGCACCATAAATCGTGCATAGATAAGAACTGGCGGTAAAGTAAAAAGTAAAGCTATCCCTGTAACAGGCCGTGGAAGCCCACAGGGTTCTGAGATGTTGAGCTCCCCAAATTTTCTAGACAATAGGCTCACAGATGGCGGTAAGATCAGCCTTACGCGTCAGCTGCCCTTTACCCCCAAAAACACTCCACGAATATTCCTGGTACTAATTTCTGTTAGAGGCTGAGTCGACCCCAGGGCCATAGTGCGGCTGGAAGGATTAGGTAAACTGAAAAAATCCGAAGACCTCATCGGAATTCGATTCCGCGAACTTCCGGCTTGTAGCACAGTGCCACAACCAACTACGCTACCGCATGCCCCAAGAACTGCGGTTAAAGAACGAAACTGTAAATGAGACCAAGTCGAAATTTTGCCATTACATGAGATAAGAGTGTGAATTCCGTGTGCGTTGTTGCCCTTAAGACGGTACCACTCTGCTCCTTGCAGGAGGTAGACTACGTCTCGAGCTACCGCTGTACGCTGAACAACCTCGCTACATACTTCTGGACAGACGTGATGATCCAGATGATTCCACAGACTCGAGCGAGCCTTTCACTAATCCACAGGACCCTTTCTGGGTAGCTCGAGGTCGGCGAGATCGCGAGCCCCTATATGCTTCAGAAAAAGAGGACTCACTCTGGGCATCGATGCAAGGACTACACGGACTTCTGTCCTCTGAAGAACCCTTTCGGGAAGGAAAAATTCCGCGGGCAGAAACTGATTTACGAGAGTTGATTGAGGAGCCGTTTTGGTCAGCCAGGGTAAGGAGAAGTAGCTTCAAATTCCTGGATGATTTACGAAGCAGGTATGGTCTCCTGAATGGACCTTATTGGTCGCCTCGCGGTCGTAGATCAACCAATGAGGATTTGAGAAACACACGGGGCTTTCTTGAATCATTATCCGCTGAAGAACCTTTCTGGGCAGCACGCGGCAAGAAATCCATTTTACAAGACGCCGGCGGAAGCGGACTACAGGAGCTGACGTCTGCTGTGAAATCTTCTTGGTCAGGAACTCCGAAAAGGTCAGCAGCTGACGAAACTGATGATACATATGAGCTCACCGAATCAATGTCTGCTGATGAACCTGTTTGGGCAGCTCAGGATTCTAGGAGCAAACGTAGTCTCTTGGAATCCATATCTGTTGAACAGCCTTACTGGGCCGCAAGAGGAAGGCGAACTGACGAAGAATCAGAAGAGAAGAGGGGTACAAGGGTTAGTTTCCGGGAATCTCTTTCAGCCGAAGAACCTTTTTGGGCAGCAAGGGGGAGACGAGGCTTCCTGGAATCCTTGTCGGCTGAGGAGCCATTTTGGGCCGCCCGCGGTAAGAAAGAGTCTCCAAGGATGACGTCACCGTCTCCAGAAGATTTTCTATCCCAGGTAAGTTCTTTGCCATATGCTTGAACTGCGCACAGACTATGAATATGGCGATTATGATAATTGTAAGAGATAATTTGTCGTTCATATGAAACTGCGCACCACACTCATTCAGTCTCTCCTTCAGCACTCGCTATTTCAACGTAAGACCCAATATTGAACTAATGAAAACTGCGAGTCTCAGGAAACTGGTTATATGAGTAGCTCTGATGGCAGATGCACCTACCAGCAGCACTAATGGTTTTCTTAGAGTGAAAAATAATTGTAAACATAAAAAAGGAATAGGCAATGCCCATCCGACAGTGCGTGCAGCCCTCTACTGGGTGATTGTTCCCTCAGAAACTCACGCGGCTTCATTGCTATTTTATTGCTGAAGGAAATATGTTATTTTGTAAATAATGAAAATAAGAAGGTAAAATACCTAATGCCAATTATTAAACCCTGTATAATCCCTATATACGTAATAATAATAATAATAATAATAATAATAATAATAATAAGGCAGTTGCTGTTCCTCCTTCCCAGCTTCAGTCCAGGTTTAATTTATTTTCATTTGAAATGTGTTCTTCTCGAAGGTGTCACGCGTGCTGAGGCTCAGGGTCAGGTGCAATCCTGACTCATAAATAAAATGTACAAAACAATAATAATAATAGCAGCTTTGATTACAATACTTGATCACCACCTGTGCAGAAACAGTGCCCTTGTTGCTTAAAGTCAGGGGCATTCACCAGGCGAAATTAGCAAAATAATGTCTTTTATTGTTTCGTTCAGATTCGAACCCGGGAAATGTCGTCAAAATCCGACCCCTGGTGGCCTGTGAGGGGAAAGCGGGTGGCAGATACCGACACAAACCCGGAGGACGAGCGCTTTTGGCGCGCTCTGGAGAGCAAGACGCGAAACAACACACTGAACCGGAGCCGAACCTCGTAGAGAACATGGCGCCTCGTAACGTAATTTCTTAATATTGTACGATGGTGTTTGAAAGGAAAATAAACGAAAGAGTAACGCCAATGTAATGTTGATCTAGTTCATTGTTCGATTTTTCAGTTTTGAGAGAATAAGAAATCCTACACAACCGTCAGGACGAGTGGCGTGTGCTCAAACAGCCGAAGAATTGTGCTTTCTTATAAAACGACAATGGTGCTCGGGACGTCAGTCACAGAGAGACCGGTATTGAACCCCCCCCCCCCACCGTCCAACACCTGCTGTGGGGGAAGCGAGGTCAGATATGTGAATATGAGTTCGTGTGGGGCTCTTATTGAATTCTGGGCAACATGCATGAGGCTTATGAGACTCACACATGATAAACGCAACACACTGCTCTGCATGGGCAGAGCTGATTAGTGTCGGCAACCACAGCACATAACTGCACACGGGATGCAGCTGTTGTGTTGCCCCCTGTCACTGGGCCACGTGGCCACTCGATCTGTCCAGCTCAAAATTCCGCATTTCGCGTCACACTGGGGCGTTTGGCCAAAAACAAGAAGAAGAAAAATGCTCTGCTTGCTATTATCTTCATATTGATATCTTGCTTTGTTTAGTCCTCAACCGTGAAGATGGAGGCGATATATTCCCTCGAAACATCAATGGCCTTTGTCGCTTTTACACGGCCCAAATATCCACGTTCACCGCTCAGATAAGCTTAGCCTATAAAAAAACTACTATTTCTTCAGAGAGCGTAATTTTATAATTACGAACATTTTGATGATCTATTAACCACTGATGAAGTCGTCAGAAACTAAGCACTCTGATTATATAGGGGCTGTATAAGCAGAACCGGAGTCACAGTACAACACAGGCCTGGTTGTGTGACTGAACGAATTACAATTTTCGTGGCCGGACGTCCCACTGCTTGAGAAACACTGACGTAAGTTTCTAGCAGAGATCATGAACTGAAAGGTTCTGTGTAACTGGCATCTTCACCACAGCGCTCAGACCGGCTTTGGAGTCGCCCGCCAGAGGCTCTTTCTCCTGGGTTAAGAAGACGGGGCGTGAAGCTTCTCACTCACTGCCAAGGTGAGCAATGCGTGACGATACCCCCCACTCTCCATGGCGCTCCATAATGCGGTGTTTCATTAAGCACAGACACAATTTCACTCATGTAACATTCGAGGTTCTCACAGCGGTACTTATGAAGAGTTTCTGGGATATAGCTCCGTGTAGTCAGTTGTTATTCAGGCGATGTTTCGGAAAAGCATATGGCGTCCATATTCAGGGTCGAATAATAAGCGAAGCAAGAAACCACAGTTAAAGCAGGTGACTACTGGATCTTACTCGTCTCTCGCTGAGCTTATTATTCTGCAAACCTGAAGATGGGGGACATGTTTCTCCGAAACGTCGGTTGATTTTTAGCGGACTACACGGAGTTATATCCCAGAGGATAGTCATTTTCAACTCTACACAGTTTTATTTCAGGTAATTTGCAGGTTGCGTATCTTCACTCAACCCTCCCCACAAGTGAATGCAACAGGTAGCAGCCGAGCTGTGAGGGGCAACACCCCCCGCCAGAGCTTCACGTCCAGTCCGTGGGGCTGCCCCATACCAGACACGTCCTCCTCGTCCTCAGACGCCTTCCATTTCTCAAATTAACTAATTTCGCTTAGGTGCATTTTTCACCCCAGCGATTGTCACATCCGTATCGGCGACAGCCAAATGAGCACGTTTGGGACCTGAAGGCAAAGGCGCGCACCTTTCACAAAAGCTATACAAATCCGAAACTCTTTCATCTACGTCACGTCTGTAGTTTCAATCAACGCCAGCAGAGTGCGCGAAGGAAACAGTAGCGACTGTCAACTGTTTGTGTAGCCAGTCCACGTCATTAAGCCTGGGCCCGAGTTGCCCCATCCACCCTCATCACTTTGCTAATTTCATTTTTAAAACCAAAAACAACGGATATTTCCCGTGGCCCCACATGGCGTGACCCCGTGATCGGAGCTTCATCAGTAACACCCCTTTAACGACGTTTTATCAATTGAGCGTTCTCTAAAACATGATGAGATGAGAGAAGATTCATATTACAACACACACACACACACACACACACACACATATATATATATATATATACAGAGCGGGTTAGTGTAGTCACATTCGTGGCCTCTCAGCGGTGAATACGGAGATTATTATT